>NC_142402.1:19984834-20138678 GCF_059441095.1 Idiotropiscis lumnitzeri
AGTGTGCGTCCTCGGGGTGAGAGAGAAGAGAGGATTAGGTCCATTTCAATACGAGCCAGCGCAATGATGGCCGCAATCTGATTGATGAGGGGAGGGGGGTGACTTTAGCCTCGGGGCTGCAGCTTTTTAATTTGCAGAGGATCATTAGCGGGAGAAGGCTCACGCTTGTCGCCCCGGAAGGGGAGGACGGTAAGCAAATGGATGCAGAACAACGAAGGCTCGCTTCATCCAACCAATCGGGAGCTTGCTGGCACTCTGAAAGCTGCTCACATGAGGAATTTACCCAGTAAGATACAATTAGGAATGTAAACAAGAGCTAGCCAAATTCAATACGTTTCCTCGATTGAACCTTGGTAAAATTGCGTCGCTTTACTGAGGTACAACGATGCGCTTAAAGTTTTCACTTAACAAATGGACTTTTTTTGGGGGGGGGGTACATTTTTAAAGGATTTATTTATTACCTTATTATAAGACCTCGAGGGGGAATACAACTTACATTCTGCTAGTCAGTTTTAATTAATTTACAAGTTTTTAAATGATTAGTTTTTATTTTTTTCCAATTTATTCATTTTTCTTAGTTATGGTATGTTTTTTTTTTTTATATGAAGTGTTTGTCAAGTTCAAGACTAAAAAAAAAAAAAAGCCACAAAGTGTTGCATAATAAATTTGGAACCAGCAGCAATACAAACGGAGTGAAGCGCCATACATTGTGTGCGCGTTCAATCTCCCGCCCACGCGGCCTGCGATTTGTGTGGGCACGGAATACGAAGCTGGGGCTCTCTGTACCTCGCTCTGTCGTGTACATTGAGACGTGCAAACGGCGCTAAGCGCTTCTCACCAGGTTGAAATATATATTTGTAACTTGCTCTTCTTTCGATAAGTGACTGTAAGGTAGGCTTTTTATGATCCCACTTTTTTTTTCCACATTTTTTTTCCCGCCCCCCAAAAAAGAAATCAAGGGAAGAATAAGATCAAGGGCTACACGGTAATTGCGTGACGTCACAGATGGATTCATACTCGTTCAAAAATGCTCTATTAAGGATATTCTATCAAACTTTGTGGGTTGTTGTATACAAAATGATGCAATTTTCTGTCTGGTTTTATCAAAAATGACCTAATTTTTTGACTTGTTTTGTGCAAAACAACCCACAAAGTGATCAAATTGACTCAATTCATGAGCTTTGGCCTGTATGCTAATTTTGACCATTTTTTGGAATTCTTTTTTTTTTAAAGGGGAAGTTAACCCTATGTAGGCCCGCTAGTCGAAACATGATATTCGGATTAATTTGGCGTTAGTGTAATATGAATTAAGCAGTAAAATCCATCCTTTTTTTTCCCGTCTCCGGGGGCGGCCGCTTGTAGTCGACTAAAAAAATCAAAATTCAATGAATAAATTGATAGTGGAGACGTGTACGCGTGGCTTAAAAAAAAGAATTCAAATCCAGCACTTCATACAAACACGAAACAGCAATGCTCGTACAACATGAGCGAGGTCGAGGCCCGCTGACATTTTGGGTTGCTACTTTGGAACGCGCAAGGTCAGCAGGCAATGCAAACGACGCGACTGCTCAATTTCGGAAAAAATCATTTGCGAGGCGGTCAGCTATTGTGTGATTTGAGGTGAGCTGAAAATTCCAAGATCAATTGACATCACTTGAACGTTACGATGACAAGAAGCTGTTAGCTGATTAACTGGAGGTGTAATTGCAAAGGAAGAGTGATTCAGTGGAACAACGTTTTCCCCCGTTTTGCCATCAGTGTAAAAGGCTGCGTTCTAAAGCCAGTGAGCTATTTATAGAAACATGTCAATGGGCAGGCTGTTGATTTAACGCTTGGAGCGAATCATCTGGGATTGATTCCAAAGGAATTTCTTTGCACGTGGGAAAAGCAGCGCAATTTTGTGTAATGAGAGGACGTCGCGCAGATCAGTCGTCTTCATGAGGAAACTTAAATTAAGCAGAAGCATGGAATTGCCTTTTGAGCCGAACGCTCCCGATGCTGACGTGCAATATGATTTTGACGGCAGTGCATCGTCACCGTGTTTATTGTTCTTCTTCCGACAAATTAATAGCGTCTATGTGTGTGTGTGTGTGTGTGTGTGTGTGTGCATTCAGGAAAAATGTCTTTTCAAGCCCACGGCAACGTCATATGAACATTTTGTAGGGAAATTCCTCAGTAGGATGTGACCGAGCTCCGCAAGTAAAATAAAATTCCACAGCGCCAGTCGGCATCGGATGATGACGGCTGCTGAGTCACGAGCTGTGTAAACAATAATTTCCAAAGCTTTTGAGCAGAGAGGTCTGATGATCAGGTGTTTTGAGCTCAATTATGCTGAGGGGAGAAAAAAAAAATAAGTGAGGAGGTGGATGAGTCAGTGTACCTTCCGGGATAATGAAGCGATGAACAAAATGCAAGGTCTTGACATGCATATGAAGCCAGCTACAAATATTTTGTGTGATTAGAAAGTCACACTGTTTAGCAGCGGTGTTATGAATTTTTAAAATTGTTATTGTACAGGAGGAGGCGGCTTTATTTCATGACAACTAAACTTACTTCAGCTACATTTTTGCTGTTAGCATAAAAAAATGTTATGGAGAGTTTGCATTTCATGTTCAGTGTTTTTTTATTTTTTAATAAAAATGTAAAACTAATTATGGGGTTGGTTTGGCAAATTTTTGGGTCTACCGTTTGCATATCAGGGAAAAAAACAGCTTGTTTAAATGTCATTGCTGACTTTAAAAGCAGCACTGATTGATGCATGGACAGAAATCCGCTTTTATTTGGGGGGGGGGGCGCGCTCCTCCAAAATTGGCGAGCAATTTGTGGCTTTGGGCCTCCCTGCACTTTCAACATGCGCCACAAGATGGCGCCAAAGCACAACTTTCATATTAGACGTGGTTTTGGCATCAGCACAAAAACAGCAATTTGGCAAGATAGCCCCCCCCCCCCCCGTCTTTTTCACACATCAAATTCAGACTATTGGTCGTGATAAAGGCAACAAAAGACTGACTCACACTGCCACTTTGTTAAACCCACACTTTCGACAGACCATCAGGGAAAAAAATAAAAAATAACCTGCGGTTAAAAAGCCACTCACTAAATCACGTGTTACGCCCCAAAGCCAAGCCAGCAAAACAACCCCCCGAAGCTGCAATAATAGTTGGAAAAATGCGAT
The DNA here is from genome assembly GCF_059441095.1 of Idiotropiscis lumnitzeri. Taxonomy (NCBI): domain Eukaryota; kingdom Metazoa; phylum Chordata; class Actinopteri; order Syngnathiformes; family Syngnathidae; genus Idiotropiscis; species Idiotropiscis lumnitzeri. Next base: position 19,988,010 of record NC_142402.1, read on the forward strand.
GGGTGAAATAACAGTCTCGAAAAGCGCGAGGAGGGAGGAAATAAGGGGGGGGGGTCAGCCGCACACTCGACCAGCTCCAGCAGGAGCCTCTCACTCCATCGCCGCTGCACCAGTGAACACGTCGCCTCGACGGGAGGGAAGCGTTATCAATCAAACGCCGCGCCACTGACAACGCCGCCTTTCAGTCCCTTAGGGAAAAGGCGGCAACTGCTGACAAGAAATGTAACAAAACATCAACAAAATGAAGCAAATAAGTACATCAAGAGTCCCTGCTGGTACCAGTGGGGACGCTCGCCTCCAGTGATGAACAAAAAGCCCGCAGTTTCCAACAGAATGAGAAAGTCCTCCAAGACGCGTGACGTTCTAGTACTGACATACATGTTCAGAGATTTGGTCTTTTACAAGGGTACGGACATAAGGTCAGTCGAATATTTGATACGTGCATGGCCCACCGATCAATTCATTAACTGCCATTGACGGCTAAAGACGTCAAAGAGCCTTTTTTTTTTTTTTTTTTTTTTACTTGGCTAGTAGCAAATGAGTTAATTCTCCTAAAAACAACATTTTTTTCTCTCAATTGCCATTAATTTTTTTTTAATCTATTGATTTCATTCTACCCATTTTTCTTGAAAATTTGGTGGGTTTACAAAAAAACTACTAATGTAAAAAAAGGCAAATATATGCAAAATTTAAGCAGGAAATTTTTAGACAGCATTTGAACGATGCCAAATCCAAACTTTCACACTAAATTTGTTGAAATGTCACGCGTGTACTTATTGTGAGTAGTGCCCTCGAGATGATTAACAATGCTCACCACATACGGCAACCATCAAGGTTATAATATTTGGCGGCGTTTCATTCTGGTTAGTTTTTATTTTGTTTCTATTTGCATTTTTCAATTTTCATAATTTTTTAAGCTAGTTTGTTAGTTTTTTTAAATGTTTTATTTTATTTTTGTTTTATTAGTTTGAGTATTAGTTTTAATATTTTTGTAATATATAGCGTATTCGTCAAGTGCAAGATTACATATTATGCAATTCACTCAAGTCATTATATTCTATTGTTGATATTTTTCAATCCCAAGTCCAGCAAGACTCCGAAGTCCACTGACACTTAAGCGTTCGTACATCACACTTAAAACCGGCCGAATAATGAGCAGCGACGCGAAAGGAAACCATTAACAATCTCACAGAATGGATAGCAGCATCATTCTCTTTAAGCAGGTCAAAGTTCACGTGACGTAACGGCGCAAATGGAACCAAGCAAACAGAAGCCGAAGACTCTCTGCCACTCAAGAACGCAAACGTTAAGTGAAACTGATAATGACTGGCGCCTCCTGAACGCTTCATTTACTCCTCTTGCCTTTTTTGTTTGTTTGTTTGTTTTTCATAAAAACTGACAGGTGGGATTTTAAATTGAAGGTTCAGGACAAGATGTGTTTCACGGTGTGTGTGTGTGTGTGTGTGTGTGTGTTGGATGATTTATATGCATGCGCGTGTGGGTGGCTGCCCGTCTATATGTACACAGATGAGTGGGTGGATTCACACATGCAGCAAGGGAAGGTGTTGAGAATATGTCAATGTGAGACGTGTGTGCATGTGTGTGTGCGTGCACGTGTGTATTTATTTATTCCCGAAGATTTGACCTTTCCCTATACCAGTCCCCAGAGAAATATCCTGAAAACTCAGACAGGGATCCAAACCACGGACGTCGTCTACGAATTTATGCAAACAACTTTATCTTGAAGATCATTTCTAGAATGGAGAGGGTGAATTTATGTGATCCTTCCGATGTTGATAATGTCGTCCTCAGCTGGCGAGATCATATTCGTATCCGAAGTGAAGAAGTAAACCCTTCACTGGCTTTAATTTTGTCCGGAACACAGTGAGTCATGGCGGCAAAAGTTTTTTTTTTTTTTTTTTTAAATGGGTCAGCCAGTATGGAGACAAACGGCAGGTGTAATCAGTCCCCAAATTTAAAAAAAATGACATAATTGCCTTCAGCATTTCAAAACGCCCGTCGCTATCGGGCCTCGCCGAACGCTTCGTGGTGATTGATGCGCGCCATTTTGTTCACTGAAAAGCACGGCGAGTAAACTCACGACGCTGGAAACGCTCTGACGAGACGCCAATCGGACTCCCATCGAGGCTTGGAAAGCAAATTGCAACAGCGTTGCCCGTTTTCATTCACAACTGCGCCAAGGTGAAATAATTCCACAGCAATTGATCAAAATGGCTTTCATGAAACGGCTAATGTGCGCAGACCAACCTGGTACAGCTGTCATGAGGGAAAGAAAGAAAATACCAGTGGTGGGCGGTCAAAGCCTTCAAGACCTTCTATGCTGGCCTCACATAATCAAAAAATCATCACTTTGATGTCGTATTATATCCGAGTGTTGAATTTTTTGGTGAGAGTTTTTATCCAATCAGAATTCAGCTCGCTCGCGTTGCCAGGCAGATTTCACAAAAGCAGTAGCTCGCGCTATTCGTCCGAGGCCTTCATATGAAATCGTGCGGGCGTCTCTTTGGTGTGAGCAAGGGAGCTTTTCCGGTTGATTGAAAGTTGCGATAGCCAATCAGATCACGAGTTGGTGACAGCGAGGCTTACGCTGAAGGTGATGAACGCGTTTTGTAATTGGATCCTCACTCATGAGGGGCAGCGCTATGCGGAATCAACACGCCCGGAAGTCGTAACGGGCGAGCGTTCGAAAATCTAAAATATATTCTTGCTTTTTTTTAAACGACAACGGCCGAAGGAGGGAAAAGTTTGGATTTAATTGCAGATACGCTTGCAAGGCCGTTTTCAAGGGAAGCGAGGTCGTCCAACACTGACTTCGTACTGCGTAAGTGTCTTTCTATATATTATTTTTCTGGTCGTGGTGTCATAAATGATGGTAATATGAGGAGGATTGATTCAAGTCGGACTTCCCCGAAGGCCTACGTGTGAAATGCACGGCCCGCCACAGTAAAATACATATCTAGAATTTTTATGAGACGTCCTATCCTTTTCCGCAAGCACCTAAAATGTTGTATCGTAGCGGCTGATTAATTCCCCCCTTGACGCCCTAAAAGCCGACAACAAAGCTTTGCCCTCTCAGCAGTTTCTTCTAAAGCGAGCCGGCGACGCCGCTGTCTGCAAGCGAGTGTGAACAATACGAAGGTCCAAGTGGCTGGAAAATTGGCAGCCATCGCAGACGCGAATTAATAGATGCAACAACGCCACGTGGACATCTGAGGGAAGGATCCAAAGCCAGTCGTCTTCTGATGCGCGTTGTCATGCCTGCGAATGTCGCGGACCGCTTCCATCTTTGGCTGCGCGCGAGCACGGCGCTCGGTCGAATGGTTCATCTATTTTGGTTGCATTCAAATGTCAGACGGAAAGACGGACAGCCGAGGCTTTTATATTAAAGACTTGCGGTGACAAAGCAGCAGTGCGTTACTCATCCACTCCGCCCGAGGCTTGCAAACTGGATAGGATAGGAAACGCTACGTCACGTTTACTTGGTTGATTTAATTGAGTAACACTTCCACGTTGGCAATTATTTCTAGTTTTTTTTAATGATGGACACAACTGTAACGTAGCATATTTAGACGGAGAGTTTTCTAACGTTTTTTTTTTTTTTTTGGGCAAAGGTGTCAAAGTTTGGCCTCCGGGCCGAATTGGGCCCGCAGTGTAATTATATTTGGCCCGCGAGGCTATACCAAACGATTTCTATATCGAGGTCTGTTTGAATGACTCTGCTTTGTGATTGTCTTTTATCAATCCTGTCAGAGCATTTTAAAAACACAAATAAATAAATAAAAAGGTATTATCATAATTATTTAACCTTGCATAAAATAAAGGAATGAATGACACTGACTAATACGGCAGCACGGACGCTGTGCTACCGACGACGGTATGTGAATATCGGGCGCTTAATCCCTTTGTTCAATAATTAACAAGTGGAGCAGCCAGACTCCGCCTGTCACCTTTTGGTCTTTGCTAATCAGTTCCCCCCCCCCCCCCCCCCCAAAAGGGGACGCCCATTAGTGCAGTTGGCTCTTTGATCCTCAGTTTAAAGTAGGCAAGACTAGAGGAACATTTAAAAAATTGACAAGTGGAATCCATTTTGATTGGATGACGAGGTGAGATTGACAGCAGAGACCAAAACGCTCCATTGTTCGAAGATATCGTCGACGCAGTGGCGGGACGTGCATCTCACACGAAGGCCTTCAGGGAAGTCCGACTTGAATTTATTCCCCTCATAATACGATCATTTATGACACCATGACTGGAGAAATCATATACAAACACACTTACGCACTACTGAGTGAGTGTTGGATGACCGAGCTTCTCCTAAAAGGTCCGTCTTGAAAATGGCCATGCAAGTGCATCTGCAATTAAATCCACACTTTTGCCATTGTGGTTTAAAAAAGCAAAAATATCATTTGGATTTTTGAACGGTCGCCAGTGATGACTTCCGGGCGTGTTGATTCCGCATAGCGCTGCCCCCTCACGAGTGAGGATCCAATCACAAGACGCGTTCTTCACCTTCAACCAGCAAAAAGGCTCCTTGTAACCAACTCGTGATCTGATTGGCTATCGCAACTGTCAATCAACCGTAAAATCCCCCTTGAGACACAGAACAGACGCCCGCACGATTCTATCTGAAGACCTCGGACGAATAGTGCGTGCTCCTGGTATTGTGAAATCTGCCTGGCAACACGAGCAAGCCGAATTCTGATTGGATCAAAACTCTCATCTAGAAAATACAACATCAGGATATAATATGACATCAATGTGAAGAATATGATGATGATTTCTTGATGATGTTTGTTCAGCAAAGAAGGCCTTGACCGACCACCACGGACTCCACGTCTGTCCGTGCTGCAAGGTGCGACAAAAGCTCCCACTGGCAATGTCATCGCGATAAATTGCTCCCTTTTTTTTTTATCTTAATTCTGCTGCTAATCCCACCAGCAGAGGCCCAGGTAATTACTCATGTTCAACAGCAGTACGCCGCAATCCCAGCAGCTTTGCTAACGACGCGTCCAGCCGTCCGATTGATGCAAAGCTGCCTGCTTACGCGTTCATATTTGAACACATGGAAATTGGCGGGATGAAACACCAAAAGGAATGCACACGTAAAGCCAAAGAGAAAGTGCCTCGTAAACTTCTTTCTTTCTAATGTCAAGCATGGGCAAGCTTGCTTGCAAAATCAATCAGCCAGCCTGCATCGCACAAAACGACCCGAAGTCTTTTTTTTTTTTTTTCCAGACCTCTTCAGTAAAGAATTTTTGAGATAGCTCGATGGTCTCGACCACTTTATTCTATTTATTACAGGACTACTCCACCCACCATAATTCCAGAAATTATGTAGGATTTTTTGGGAATACGGCGACTCGCTGATCATCGATACTGTGCAGTATCGGCCGATTCCGATACTGTACCGATACTTTTGAAAAGCGTTTGAAGCATGATACCAATGACATTAGCCGGTATCGGGACCACACTGGTTGGTACTCGCCGATCCGATACCAGTGTTTTAAGGCAGGATCGGGACCGATACCAATACCGGTATCAGTTTCGGTAACGATACTGATACCGGTATCGGTATCGGATCAACACTAGTTTTATGTAGCTACTTTTCCCACAAATCCAAAGAGTACCTGGGGGGATCCCCTTTCTCCTTCCAGAAGCGAGTGCTCCGTGACTTAGCTTTGACGGGAAATTGCAGTCTGGGAGAGAAATATAGTCATCGGACGTTCACACGAAACAAAACTTTGAGAATGTGTAGGAAGTGTAAAGACTGGGTCGGAAACTTTGCAATGTGTGCAAATGGAATTTTGATGGGATTTTTTTTTTTTTTTTTGCGAACAGGTCAATGAAGACTTTGATGAAGCAAGCCTAAAGACTCGAAGACGTAACTGAGCGAGCGCCAAACGGCGAGCGCCGCTTCCAGGGTCAGCCGATCCAAGTGGGCCACAGCCATCAGAAAATCGCCGTTTGTTTGGCTTGGGCGGTGAATTTGTCGATCCACAGCACACAGTCTGTGCCGTGTGACTCATCGTTCCATCTTGTAAAGCTTTTGGCGCGACTGAACGAAGGCGTAAGCATGTGTGTCCCTCCAGCTGCCACTTCATATTTGAAACACACCGTCGCAATCAATTGAATTTCAAAAGACGTCAATTAGAAAGCTTTATTTCCCAAAACCATTTGGGAAAATCATTCAGATTTATAAATCAAACTTTGGAACGACGTGACGTTGAGCTATAGAAAGGAAGAAAATGTGTCATGAGGGCACAGTTCAGCGGCGAACGATGCACACTCAAACTGACTCATTTGTGACTTTTTGGAAATCAAAGGGAAGCGTTTTATAACCACATGATACGTCATCCTCGCGATGGGCGAAACAACCAAAACAAAGCCGCTTTGGACACGTTTATCGACTCATTCACTACCATTGACGGATATAGAAGCAAAAAAAGCACATTCATACCTGAGCTGGCAAAAACAAATTTGGTGATTTACAACATCTTAAAGCTTTTTTACATCTTAGAAAATCGAAAACTTAGTTTTAAAAGTCTAAAAAAAAAAAAAAAAAGTGCACAAAGCTCCCAGGCTCAGCTGCCTTTCTTATAGTTGTATGAAAGCAAACACCTCTTTAAAGTATACGACGGCAAATAGTTTTCTTTGAGTTGTGAGTTGCAGTAGACTGGCATTATTAAAATTTCGGCAAAGTCTGTTGCCTCACGTCATGCGTGTGACTCGAGGTGAAAAAGCAAACAGGCAGCTTAGTGCTGATTGGCTGCAACCCACTGCACAAGGAACCAATCAGATGGTAGTGTGGGCGGGCCAACCTGCTTCTGCACGCAGGGCCACCAGCACACCAGAGAGAGAGAGAAAAGTGTTCTGCAGCGAGCCAAAATAAACTAACTTTTAATTTATCGGCCTTGAAAGTTTAAAAAAAAAAAGGCCGATACTGATTATCGGTAAAATGCCAAATATCGGCCTGGCCCATACTTGATCTACCACTAGTTCAAAAGCAGACATGTTATCTATAGCCAGCGACACGCCAATAAGTAGAAGTAAGCGCAGTGATCTTAACATGGTGCGGTCCGGCTGCTATTTACTCCCGGTTTGTATTGATGGCTCCGTAAATGAGGCGCATTATGAATCATCAGCAACAGTTGGCAGGGCAACAGTGGCGCTGTCAGAGGTCTCGTCCTCGCTAAGTATGCAGCGAGTGTGCAGCGCAGACAGAAGGGCACATTACAAACGCTAATAAACAGCATGCTCTCGTGCTTCTTAACATGCCGCAGACGGGAAGAGGCACGCTTTGGGGAAATGCCCGTTTGATTTCGCCAAATGTTACGGCACTTTAAATGTCAAACCCAATTTGTATGCGCAATTCGTGCAACCTCTGGGAAAGAAAAAAAAAAAAAAAGACGGCGAGACAGCAGGGAATTAGCCGCCATTGACGCCATGTTTGTGGAATCGATGAAATCAACAAAAGGGGTTTTGAATGTCAGCTTAGCTACATTTTAGAGACGCAAAAACTGGAATTTGGGGTCTGACCAAATGTATTTATTTGTCTTTCGGAAGTTTAACCGATCATCCCGCAACTCCAACTAGAGTTTCTCATTTGGATTCCAAAGCAGCAAACCAGAATTAGTCCAGCGCGAATCCCTTTTTATCCCTCCCATGCGTGGAGAATCCCAGATTTGACGCCTTATTATAACCGTCGTCTTCCAACTTGACGTGGCCAGATTCCGAAAAGGGATTCATCGCAATTCGCTGAAGTCTCATTCAGCAAATTTTAATAATCACACAGATACAACAAAAAGATATGACACCCCGGCAGTAGCTGCATAATATGACGCTGGTGTTTTTTTTTTGTAAATGTACAGGATACACGGCGGAATTCAAAAACTAACTTTCCAAGTGGGGACGATTACCCGAACAGTAATGACTTCATGACAATAATAAAAGCGCCAAGGCTGATTTTATATTCTACTGTACATCTTAAAAGACTTGCAGCAGGAGTCGTTCTGCTTGCCATTTCAATTTGGAGCAAACGCGAGTTCTGCGCTTTGCGGATAACGTTCTGGCCTTTGATGCGGCAGAGAAGAAAAGAAGAGAATCAAACGCGTGCTTTTGGAAGGTGACATGATTTCTTGTGTTCAAACAGCACTGCCTTTGTAATAATAACAAGAACTTTATTTATATTGCATATTAAAAAAAAATGAAATCATAAAGTCAGTGAGCAAGAATCAAACAAAGCTTTAATGGGATTGCAAAATAATCATTGCAATCAATGTATTTCCTGTAACTCAGGAAGATCTTTGTTATAGTTTGTCTTCCACTGACACTTCCCATTCCATCACTTGCGACATTTTGTGCTCGCAATATCATAAATCAGTTGACTGCGCATTCTGCACGTCCTGTGAAACATACTTTTGCATGCGCTTTAAGAAACAGAAATCACCAAAAGCGGTGGGGTTGAAAGTGTGAATGTTCAGCAGCATAAACCTCCGAGACGGGAGCGTATAAACCGTGCTGTCGAGCGCACACGCGGGTGAGATAAGTACAAGTTGGACAAAATGCAAATGAGATGAGTCACCGCTCCTTCTCCAAAGTATCCCAACAACACTCTGCCGGTAACGTCAGCGCAATTACAGATAAACGTCGTCATTGTGCGTTTCGCTATCGCTTGCAGGTTTGCAGCCTGGACTAAATCCGCACCGCTGATACGGACGTCGTCGCTGTTTCACCGGGATGGCAGGAGAAAACCAGGAAGGGAAGTTGGAGTGCGCGGGAGGGCGAAGGAGAAAGAGAGAATTTCCCAGCCGACCTTATTGCTTCTTTATTGCCGTTCACCACGCTGACTGCAGTCGGTTCGCCCGAAGAACATTTTGGATCTGATAGCGCCGACAAAATCCTGATTACGAAAACACTTTTAGAGCTTCAATCGCGTAAGAAGAAGCACACATTGGCAGAAAAGTATAAAGACGGAAGGGTGCCCAAGCCGAGGGCGAGGGGCGCAGGATGGACCGGCAAAATGGGGTAAATGGCCCATCAAAGTGGAGTGGCATCCGTCCAAAATTTGCATAAAAAACTGAAAATACATTGAAAAAAAAAATGAACATTTTAATTAATTAGCGCTCTTGAAAGACAAAACATGTCGCTTGACATTTTCTAATCATACTCAAATGGAGTCACACCAATCGAGCTCCCGCGTTGCAATCGGCCAGCGAGCAGGTGTCATGATGAAGACGTCACGTTTGTAAATGTGTGTTAAGTCCCCAGTGCAACCATTAGTTTATATCCTCCAGTAGCAGAACAATAACAAGTCCCGGGCGGGTGCATTGACAAAACCGGGCTCTCTCTCTTCAAACACAAGACAAGAAAAGGCTCAAAAACCGGAAACGCGCTGCCGCTGACGGATACGTCATTCAAATCGAGTTGGAACAAAAAGTACTCGATTCTAATTTGAAAAATTTGGGTGTTTATATTATCGGTACGGGGTATTACAATTTATGATGACTGCGATATCATTCGACAAAATAACTAAGGAAAAAAAAGAAAGATAGGTCAGCATCGGTCAAATGGGATCCTTGTGATGTCAAAAAGAGTTTCGGGCTGATGATCCGATGAAAGCGGCGCAACGAGCACATAACGAGAGCGATACGGCGCCTCAAGAGTCGCTTGGATGCGTCTGAGAAGTGGCAATTCCAATTGGCGTCGTCACTCCCATCGTAGCCGAGTGCCATGGCAACAGACTTAGCCGAGGTGACGAGGGACCGGCCGCAATTGTTTTGTGCACGCACAGAAATGCTGCCGGATTCGACATAAATTCAATCTATCGACACTTCAAAATGTAAAAAAAGAAAGAAATAAAACATTTAAAAATACATCCAATTTAAAATAACGTATGTGATCATCACAGGCGGCACCGAATGCGTCTCATTGGGAGTAAAAAAATAAAAAAAAAGTTTTTTGGTTTACTGGTTAGAAATAATGAACAAAAAAAAAGAAGAAAAAAACATAAAGACTTCAATGCAATAAAGCAATTTTAAGAAGTCAGTTGGATCAAATGAACGAAGAACAAAGTTAATTGGTCTTATCCGTTGAGATCTGGAGGACTGCGAAGACGTTCAAAAAGTGCGAGGCGCTTTCGAGAAAATACATTTCGAAAGGACAAAGTCAGTATTTGTAAACGGCCGCTAATTTAAAGCCGTTTGTCTTCTATTGGATGTAATTGAAAAAAAAGTTTGCGTGTGTGTAAGGCGGGAGCAACGCAACAGACAGGATGGGAGATTTGTTTCATTTTATGTACTCTGCATCAAATCGACAAGTCGAGCAATACGATGGTGTTCTCTTAATTCAAGGCCTCGCGCGCGTCTGCTGCCTGCAGGCGATCGTCTCGTCGGACACGTCGGCGCTTAGAATGCAGCGTGTTGTTCAAATCGGCCTTTCATGGCAGGGTGCAGTACATTATTGGGGCGGTCGAGGACTTCTTTGCCGAGCTAACATCGGCAAGAAATCAGCATCATATTCTTCACATTGATGTCGTATTAGATCCTAGTTTTGTATTTTTAGGTGAGAGTTTTGATCCAATCAGAATTCAGCTCGCTCGTGTTGCCAGGCAGACTTCACAATAGCAGTAGCACGCACTATTCTTTCCGAGGTCTTTAGGCCATTAACTCGGCATGTATTTTCCACATTTATAAAAAAAAAAATGTCGAAATTCATGATCGGCAATGAGGTGTTATCTTCTCACCGACGGCGTTGTGCTGCATGCGACATCTGGCATAGCAGCAGACAAAACTGGCGGCTTGCAACTCGGATTTGGAACCTCAGCCGTTGCAACCGAAGCAAGTGGAAGAAGACGGGAGAGCGTGCACGGACGCTTTCGTCAAACCAGCTTGTTTGGTCAGGTAATCCCATTTGTGTGCTGACCAAACAAGCTGTTGACCACCAAGAGATTTGACCGTGGTGAGTTTGCGGACCACCAGCAAAGCAAACTTTTCACGCCAATTTATTAGAAGTTTTAGCATGGCGACAGACAGGCCTGGGGGCAGATTCCTTTTTTTTTTTTTACATCAATGACATCACAGTTGCTCAGGGCTCAGGTAACACCCAATCATGGCTAAGCTTAAAAGAAAAAAAAGCAAGCAGTGTTTGGTCTTGAGCGGAGCCCTGAGCAACTGTGATGTCATTTTCAGTCGACAGAGGTGACAAAATGGCCGCCGCCTGATATGGACAAAAACGGCTGAATTTGACTGCTTGGCTCATTTTCCGCAAAGACAATATCAAAGATGATGCCATGTTTAAACTCGCGAAGGAACAAAAGACATTTTATCGCAAATACTTTTTGGGGGGTGACATCAAAAAAACGCGAGCAAATCGTTTTTCACGGCACCGTTCACGTGGATGCCTGCAAAGGTCTAATGGAATGCGAATTCTCATCAAAGCCGGAACACGATACAAGATGTTTACACTCCGCAGGGAGCTCTTTGTTGTAAGACTCCGCTTTATGAGGGTGAAATATGAATAAAAGAAAAACTATTAGACTATTGATGAGGATGATTTAACCGCAGCTGCCCCTGATGCGCGCAAAGTCCCAAATGTCGGCGATGCGCTTCATCAAATGAATTCAAATGTAAAATAAGTGGCTTGTTTTAAATCTGAAGGCCAAATCATTTGGGAATGAATAAACATTCTCAACGGATCTATCAGGAGACATTTTTATTTGCACGTTCTCGTTGGACTGCTGTACTTTTAATGGAAAAGGCAGTCGAGCAAATAAAAGGTTCAACGCACGTCTTTGAGCCGGGCAACAAAGTTTCTTTTTTTTAATTCACAAAAAAAAAAACTGTTGATGTTTTCAAACCAAACTCCATTAACCTTTAACAGTGAATTATTATATCGAAGAAGCTCTGCATTGTTGAAGCAAAAAAATATATATTTTTTACGAAGGGATTCCTCATGAACTTTACCAACTGATTTTTTAAATTTTTTTTTTACTTACTTGGAATTATAGTTTGACTAGAAAATGTCAGTCAGAGCAAATCATGGAATGCAAAACTTGTAAATAATACTGTATAATAACAATAAAATAATAAAAAATAATTAAATTAAAAAAAAGTACAAGTAAAAGATCTATTGGTTTCCATCACCATATTAAAAAGAAAAAAAAAAGAAAAAAAGCTGCTTTTAACCATAAACTCATAATGGGCTTTTCAGGATTTATATTTGTTTTTGGAGACAATAATTGTTAACTGAGCTGTGGTTTATCACAATAATAACGTTCACCTTCTGCCCAAAAGTAATTACTGAAATGATGGCCGGGATAATTGCTTCAATAATTACCTTGACTCTGCACGTGTCCATCTGACCAGGCAGCAAAACAACAATATTGGTTATTAGAATTATTAAGAGCAACGGATGAGACTGACGCTATCGCTCCAAATTGCATTGAATGCATATAAAGTCCATTAACCGCAACTTGGCGCTTTCTGCATATTCAACAGAAACATTCCAACGTTATTTTATCAAACAAAATCGAGCACAATAATGGAAATATCGATATATGCTTGCCAAGTTTTGACTTTTCCCTGATATGGTTGATTTCAATGACTTAAAAAACAGGCGTTTAAAGTTGATTAAGGTCGAACAATTCACGCCACCCCACCACCCACTTCCCGCCGCAACTCGAAATAATACGGAGAGTTAATACTCGCAATGAGAACGTCACTGCCAACTACTGGAGTGGAGGTGCAATTACACGGTGGGAAAAAAAACACCTTTTTCAGCATTGTACTTCTTTGGAGCTTCACGGAGGGAAGTCTCCATATCATATTCCAATAAACTTTATAGACGGGGTTAGTTGGTTGCATCACTCATGGCTTTAGACTTTGAAGAAGGCCTTTTTGAAGATGCTGTAAGGCAGACGATGGCGTTTTTTTTTTTTTTTAAGGCCTTTCCACATGATCGCCGATTTTGAAGTCCGCGGCTCCCGTCGGCTTCTTACTCAACGCGAGCCTTAAATTAGCGATGGAATTAATTTTGTAGGGAGTATGATGCTAACATGAGTATGCAATCGCAAACAAAAAAAAAAGTTCAAATACAACTTTTTTGGGGGGGATTTTCAGTCATGTCATTTTGACAGGACGGGAATTGTGCCCAACAGCGACGATATGCTATTGAAAAGGATTTTCCATTCAGAAAAACTTGAAGGTTAACCAACTGCAAAGTCTCTTGATCGGGACAAACGAGTCTAACCTCTAAGCCAATGCTTCTCGATTATTTTCTGCTACGCCCCCCCCAGCAAGAAGAAAACATTCAGCGCCCCCCAGCAGCACCCAATCTCCGCCGCAACGCTAAATAATCTCATTTTTGTTGCAAAACAAACCAACACCGTCGAGTTCATACTCGCTGGGCACAATAGGCAAGGAGAGCGCCACTGCCAACTACTGGAGGGGAGGTGCAATTACACTTTATTGTCGTACAGTAGAAAAAAAAGCAAGTTCCTCAGAGTCGCATGTGCCCCTCTCACCATTGCAACACGCCCCCCCCCCCTCCACTATTTGAGAAGCACTGCCCTCACCTAACATGCTTCCTACTGACGAAAAGGTTTTTGACAGTTTACAATCGCAGATTTTTATGGTGCTTCACTTTAAACTGGAAAGTAAAATAAAACGCTGTTTTTTTTTTTTTCTTGTAAATGTGTCTCCTTGGAGGCAAATGATAAACTGTCGTGAGTGGGAGAACAACAGAGTTTGTGAACGGCTTTTTTTTTTTTTTTTATGATTTGCCTTGTGAAAAAAAAATAGATATATATTTACGCGTCTCAAAAATACTTTGAGCGCCTTCACGAAATTCACCAGTTGGAACGCTCGGCATCCAAAGAGCATCATCATGCGGACAAAATGGAATTCTTCCTTCATTTTTTCAAGGTCAAAGGTCATCACTCTCACCCGTCGTTTTGCATTGTAAATCTTTTTCTTGTTGGGTCTGTGGGGACATTTGAAGAATTGGAATTCTTCTGTCGTAACCCTCCGCGGTCTCGGTACGCTCGATGTGCCCCGATACTGACTGGCAACCCGTCCAGGGTGGACTCCGCCTCCCGCTCAGGTCCACCGGCGGCCCGTTTTGAGGAATGTTTGATATCAAAACAATAAACGCTGTTTTGTAATCCACGAGGGCAGGTTGTGCAAACGGGTCCCCGTTCGTGAGATTGCCGTCCGATTATAGAAGATGGAAACATAATGAGAGCATTCACTCTTTGTCGCGTCTCCCATTTGAATTGCCGCTCAGTCCGATTGAAACGTCCAATTGCAAGATGTCACGATGATGAATGAACACCACTGACGTGATTTCAATTCAAAACCAGATGACCGCCAGTTGGACACACTTCAGGAGATCTTCAAAGGATTTCTACCTCGGGATTTCTCAAGTAATCAATTTGGTTTCCGGATTTTAACAGAAACCTGCGATTGGGTTCACTTCGCCGCTGGTCCAAAGTCAGCTAGGATTGGCTGCAGCTCGGCTGACACACTGACGAGGAGAACGGATGGATGGATTTGAACGTAAACAACAAATGCGTTGATGTTTCTTCAGGTATTGAACGTGACATCTGACCGTTTCTAATCAACAAAGCGCTTTTAAACGACAACAGCCGTTATTAGTTCAAAATCTTGTTTGGTGGTGAGTCAAATTTCTCAACATTTACTTTTGAGAGCAAACTCAACATGATTTCGACTCCAGTACAGTTTAAGTTTTTATTTCAAGCATCAAAGAGCTGCAGCTCATTGAGAACGCTGCAGCTCGAGTTGTGACCCAAACAGAAAAAAACATTTGAACATTCCGCTATTGGGGTATAAATGATACAGAACGGTTGGGGTCCTGAATACGTTGGAGATCGACTCCAAACCCAGTCGGGCTCTGGAGTCTGCCAACATTCAAAGTAAACATGGTGAAGCTGCATTTAGCCGTTATGCTGCACACAAAAGGAAGAAGATGCCAACAGAATCGGAGTCCGTCCAGAGCGTAAATGCTTTGAAACATTTTATTCCATTTTCTCAAATCTGTGATTAAGGTCCTCGAAAAAATGTGAATTTTTTTTCCAAGTATTTTATTTCTTTACTTTACTTTCAAATGTTTTCTGTTAAATGTTCTCAACGTACGTTTTAGTATTTTTTTTTTTCAGCATTTTTTGTTGTGTCTGCTTTGCTTTTGATTGTTGTGAGCGGTCGTTTGCAAACGCTGGTAGAAATTTTGTCTTTGCTTGTGTGAAGCACATTGAGTTGTCTTGTGTATGAAATTTGCTCTTTAAATAAAACTGTCGTGCTTTCAACAATAAAAAAAAAATAAAAAATCAATGCCTACGCCACAGAAAGCAATACCCTGAAAAAAAAAAAGCTAAAATGGTACAATGGGAGCATTTCATAAAGGATGGAGCGTACTGTCCGAAAAGACGATCCACGTGGGAAATAAAGACAAGCTCGCGGTTTTGAAGCGTCACTCACCGTGCTGAAGTTAACCGAGTAGCAATCCTCCCCGCGAAAGGTGCACTGGAGCAGCATCTCGCCAATGTCGTGACCCGTGCGGTTATAGAAATCAGTCATGTTGAACAGTTTGGGCTTAAAGTTGTGGAAGTTGGCTTTCTCCTTCAGGGCGGCCAGAACCTCCGGCTCGGCCAAATGCGGGTTGGCGATTTGGTAGTTATTATTGAGGAGGGCCAGAAGCTCTCCCACGTGATAGAGGTCATTCCGGGTGATTTTGGAAAAGCGGAACTCGTTGAGGTTACAGAAGGTGATGGCGGGGAAGGTGAGGTTGGTGGCCGCCACCTCGTCCAGCTTGGTGACGTGAGGGTACTCCAGGTAGTAGGACACGCGATCCATGCACACCAGCAGCAGTAAGCAGAGCGAGCCCAGGAAGGAAAGAGTCCAGAGGAAGCGGCGGAATGTCATGTGGCCGTAAGAGAAGATGTGACTCACGCCGTGCAGCGTGGAGATGTTCGCAAACGCTTGCAGGTTGGACGGCCTGGCGCTGGCCATACTTTCCTCGGAGCTTCCTTTCATGTTTGGAGAATGATGCCCAACCAAGTTGGGCTCAAAACCGCTTTGCTTAGCAACAGCGGCGGCCGCCGCTTTTTTTCCACCCTTCGTCGCGTTCCAAACGCTCTCAAGAAACATCTACATGAGTGCGTCTGCCACTTTTGTTCGTCACCATTCGCCTTGCAGCGATTGTCAGCTGTTCCGAGCGGATTTGATTCCACGCCAAACTGCGCTTTTGTCACAAACACAATGACAGCTCCGGAAACACCCACTTCGACCCAAAAGCGGGGAGAGAAAGAAACACGAGAGACGGGGAAAGCGAGGAACAGGGCAAATTGCGAATGGAAAGAAAGGCAAGAGATGAGTGTGTGTGTGTGTGTGTTGACTGCAATGAAAAGGGCTAGCTGTTTGGAGAGAGGTGCTAAGCCTCAGCAGTCAATGGGACCCGATCGGGAATGCCTCTACATTGCTGTGATGATGGAATGCGATGATTTTGTGAATGGAGGTAAGAAGGAAAGAAAAGGGCTCCAGAGTCCCTCACCGCCACCTTCTCTTGTCACTCAGATCTGTCTTCGGGTTGCTTCTTATTTCCTTCCGGAAATTAAAAGGAAAGATGGAGGGGGGGGGAGCGGGCAGGAGGTGGGTCAGAGACCTCCAAACAGCCCACGACTGTTCTTGCCAACCGGTGTTCGCAGCTTCCACGCGGGATCTACTTCCTTACTTACGCAAATCCTTTAGTTAACGGGAAGACCGCCGCTTGATGGTTTACGACCAGCCCTCTGGTCGGCATCGTCGCTAAAGCCGCACTGGAGACCTCCGGCTTTACTCCTACGAACGTACAGATTTATATTCGCCTCCCTCGCCGCCACCAGCACCAGCAACAGCACCCCCCCCTTTTTTCTTTTTTTTTTTTTTATCGCTCTCTCTCTCTCTCTCTCTCTCTCTCCCTCCCTCCGCCTCCTCTTTAGTAGTCAGGATCCATCCCACTGCCGAATGGCTGCTTTTGCTTGTGTGTCTGCGCTCACAAGCCAAGTCGCTCAATCTGGACACCACCTTGGCTCTCGCGATGCTTCGCTGTCGGGATAGCAGCAACACGTTTGTGTAAACATGCCACAGGTTACCACGCATAAACATTGCTGCAATATTGAAGGTTTTTTGACCTCAACGTATTGGGGTTATTTCTGTTTCTATGGAGAGGTATAAGAATAGAATAGCTCAATTTTTGAAAAATACCATCAAATGCTTCTAATAATAATTTCAAAATGAAATAAATTCAGGAGATCAACACACGCAACGAATGTTTAGAAGTAACTGTGAGAAGATGATGTGAAGTTGGCCGGCGCCATCACAGAAATGGCCACTTCACACTTTGACCATTCGTGTCAGTGTGTGAAAACCCCCACATAACTCTGCCCCGGTCCGGTGGGGTGTTATATGAAATATAAATATATAAATACAAAATATAAATATAGAATAAAGATAATAATAATGACGTTTAATTAATTGATTTCTGCAAGGATTCACATCCACGCTGTTGTCATATTTAAATAAATAAATAAATAAAAATACAATGAGATCTAGCACACATATCAGCGGCGCGCCACAACTTAGACCTGCTCTAAGATAGTCTTAATTCACTAAATAGTCAAGTGCGCCATGGCTGTATAAAGTAAAACATGTTGGGTCCGACGTAACACCCAGCATGGAGGGGCGGAGTCTGCCAAATTCCCCAAACTTGGTAAACTCAACTTGCCCCCGCACGAAAATCAAAATGCGACAAAAACGTATTATTTTGTCGCAATACAGCGATTATTTGATGTATCGGAGCGGAACGATTCATCCGTTTCCAATGCTTATCCCATAAAGAGCGAGGGCCTCGTATTTGATGTCAGATTGTGTGTCCGCGAACGGCGAGTTTCAGGCTTGAACAGAAACATAACCGGGCAATTTTCATTTGGGTCAAAAGTTCACGCCGAAGCTGCGTGAAACCTTTTCATTCCTTCCGGCACCAAACATTTAATTCAGTGGCAACCCAGGGATGTGAAATCAACATAACAATAGGTGAACTGTCAAGGATATGACCACAACCCTCGGGGATTAAATCAATATTCTGCCTTGGTAACCAAGCACACAGACCATAGCAACCATTACAACGACGAAGGCGCACATGATGGAGCGGAGCAATTTCTGTTTATCTACATAAAAAAAAAACATTAAAAGATGCAAAGGAAACCCGAAATTGTCATGCGCCCGAAGATGAAAATGTAACTTCATGACTTGAGTGACACGCCCACCCACGTCGGTGATGTCAAGTGGTAAAATGACGGCAATTTCACAACCGCACAGCACATTCGCGCTTCAAATCAGACAATTCAGAAAGATTCTTTCAAACAATGTCATCTTCGGTGTGTTATCTTGCAACAATGTCCCAAATCCGAGCTCACTCATTTTGGCGTAGCGTCCCGTGCAAAGATGACGAAACGCTCATTTTAATTCCGCACAAGCCGGTGTGCCTGTTGTTGCAGATTGCAGCAAGAATGTGGCGGACTTTTCAGCAGTAATTGCTTTTCAAGGAGATGGAGAAATTCACAGCTTAATGCAGTGAATAACAAGTAGGAGGGCTAACATTTAAGGCACCAAAGTATACCGTTTTAACGAAGGGGGGGTGCGGGGGGGGTGATTTTCACAAGCTACAAAATTATTTAGGATAATACAATTGTGTTCACAACTAACACAATGTCAATGAAGACCAGTGCTTCTCAATTATTTTCTGTTACGCCCCCCCAGCAAGAAGAAAACAACTCAGGACGGGGGTGTCAAGTCCAAGAGGCTCGATCTTTGATAATATTTCTTTTTGGTCAACAACTTTCAGGAATCCGTCTCCAGTCCCAAAACATGCGAGACCCTCGCATACACGCTGCACGGTGGCCTCGTGAGGTCTCTTTCTCTCTCTCAGTCCTCACACACACTTTCAACATAAAGCGTTCTTATCTGGCACGGCACCGTGGGCATTGTGGATAAATTGAATTTGTGGCTTAGCGTCACAAGACTTGTTGGCAGGGAGTGTCAGATATCGGGAAATAAATAGACTTCTCGTGCCGCAACTTATTCACGGCAATGTTTAGTTGTGGCCAACCCAACAAGTGGAAATTTTTGGGACAATTTAAACATCTCGCCGGGCATCCATGGCAATCACAGCCTGCCATGTTTTACTATCTATGCATCTATGAACCACTTGTTCTCTGATTTACGCGGGAAGTAAAACAAATATGATTCTAATTGCCTTTACATATATATCCTTCAACATAAATAAATCTTTCCTCAGTCTTTTCTTGAAATGCTAACCACAATGATGTGACGTGCATTACGCATCACCCACTCGTCCTTTTTGTGACTCAAGGATGCGAGCTATTGAGCTCCGGATTGAGTTTTATAAAAAAAAAATTTTTTTTAAATGTATTTATCGCAACATAAAAGGACTCTAAAATAAACAAAGACCGCGTTCGCGCTGCTGGGCTTCTAGAGAACATTAATCACGTCAAGCGAAAGGAAGTGAAGTCAATTCTTTTTACAAGGCAGGAGTGGTTGGATCATGATGACTTGATTTGAATCAAACTCCCATTTAATGAGTTTATTGCAACACTCACCTCTGTTCACGAGCGCTGGCTTGGGAAGGTGTGCAAGTCGTTTTCTCGGTGGAGTCGTCGACAGAGGCCTCTTCTTATCTTTCAATTTGAACACGTTGTCCATTTCTCCTCTTGCCATCTGCAGGGCGACAGTTTTAAGCCATAAATCACAGACAACAATGGCGGCTGATAATTGGCTCAGATTTGAGCATTTTTTCACACCAAGTCAAAGCGAGCTAAAAGATTATCGAGAATGATTATTTGGTTTTGTCTAATAATGCGCCTCACAAGTCACCACTTTGGAGAAAAAAAAAGTCAGGTTTCAACAAGCAGAAGCTTTACCGATCTAAATCTTCTTAACTTCTGTCTGATCAAACAGTAAGACAATGACGAGAGTTCTGTGAGTGATGGATTTTGTGCGCTACAATTTAATTTATTTATTTTTTTTTAGATCTGGGCCAAATACAAAATACATCGCCGCTGCGTCGTGCACCGTGGGTAAAAGTATACTAAATAAAACAAAAAACAGCACAAATTGAAACATTGTGAAATGCTCTTCCTTTTGAGATATTTAAAATAAACTGTTTAAAACACATTTGCTTTGGCATGCCTTCTGTATTATTGTATTAACTTTTTCATCTTTGTGATTTCGTATTCGAACCACGTCTAGAAGCACTTTGCGAGTCCCAAGGATAATATACTTATGCACTTGATGGATTTCTCTTTAACTCTGAAGATACGGTAGAACACCCTAAAAGCGGCACAATTTAGAGCTTAATTACACGTTTGTGGCCAATGTGCCTCAAAAGTCATGAACCACAAATTAGAAAAGGTTTGGCTGCTCACTATAATTTGAGCGATAATTAACTAAACAACAGTTCCACACAGAAACTAACTCTGCCAAGCAAAGGCGAAGTAAATTAACTTCACAGACAACCTATTAGGTTAACCTAACAGAGTTTAATTAATTGTTGATTACTAATACAAATTATTCACACTACTCATTTTGAGGGCATTTAAAGTGTAATGGGCTCGGTTTGTACACGTTTGAATATGTTGGGTTAAGTAATAAAATATCCATGGCATGAAGAAAATGAAAAAAGTTGCTTAGACAACCAAGTAATATGCAGGTATATACAGCACTCGACTTCAAAAAGAAATACTCCTACCTACAAGCATAATATTCTGTACTTGTGACTAATTAACATTTCTACAACAAAATAATGACGACAATGACACCCTCATCCAATAACAGACCAAAAATAGCAAAAATAGCCGCCCAAATACCTGCTCAAGTTCGCGAATTCAGTCACGGAAATAAAATGTAATTCGGCTAACCACCTCTAGAGGGCAGAAGAATACTTAAGATATTTTGTCACTGGATTGCATGGAGCCATGAAACGGTACAAGTCCGCCACGTAGTGGACAAAACTTCTTCGTGCAAGTATTCGTTCTTATTTAAATCGACCAAAACAAGTTAAGATCTCCAGACTCAAAGAAAGAAGTTAACTTAAGTCCACCTTCTGTCTCCTGTGACGTGGCCCAAATATGGAGCGGACAACAAGTGCAAACAGGTGAGCTTCATTTGCTAATTGCTTCACGCCCAATAAAGAATGGCAGAATCTTTCCAAAACAACGTGTGAAACAATTGTGCAAGAAAAACAACAACAAGAAAAAATGTCGAATGATATTTCAAAGAAGAGGGTGAAGAATTCCGGAGAGAAAAGGGCCAAGAAAAAGGTCAAACGAAAAGAGACGTACGCCATGTACATCTATAAAGTTTTGAAACAGGTGGGCAACAACTTTCACTTCTGCTTTTTTAACATTTGTGTTCACCTCACTTCCGTTTTGTTGGTTTTTTTCAGCTTTGCTAACTTCCCACGCGTGGGGAAAAATATCAGTAATATATTGTTCACAAAATGGTACCATTTGGTTCTTGTATTGCATCATTTGACCAATTGAAACCCATGAAAAGTAATTGAACATGTTATTGTTTTATTTAGTGCATGTTTAATAATAAATTTTTTAATAGTCTTTCATTTTAGAACAAATGTTTTTTGTTTTCTACACAAATGATGGATGGACGGACATCTACTTAAAACATATTTGGCTCTGAACAAAGTAGTAAGCCGAAGTATCCATTACGAATGATGCAGAGGCTCTATTATTATTAATAATTATCATAAGCCACTGGAACATTATGCTCAGTATCAGGGTTAACCTGTTGCTTAAATATAGGAGAAAAAAAGTACTGTACTTAAAACGATTCAATTACAATATACAATGCACTACCTTTATGTTGAAAATAAAAAGAAACTAAGATTAAATGTATGTACTGAAACTAATTGGAAAATAAAAAGTCCACTAGAGGGCGCACGTGTACCATACCACTTTTTACTGCGCTTTTTAAACGGTGGAAGCTGCCTCAGTTGTCAGTAGAAAGACTGCATTTAACTAAATAAGGAGGAGGTGGGGGGGGACAAATGTTTTTTTTTAAATCATTTATATTATGTACCAATGCCAACTGTTTTAATAGTAAAAAAAAAAAAACAAATGCAGTAGGCTAAAAAAAGCACAAACGTTATTAGTGTTATGAAATAAATCCTCCAAATAAGCGATTTGCATATGGCTACGACCAACACAACTCAAGACAACTTCATTTAAAGCACTTTTATAAACATGTCATACATTTCTATTTTGTTTAGGTTCACCCGGACACGGGCATTTCCAGCCGGGCCATGAGCATCATGAATTCGTTCGTCAACGACCTGTTCGAGAGGATCGCCACCGAGGCGTCGCGCCTGGCCCAGTACAACAAGCGCGCCACCATCACCAGCCGCGAGGTCCAGACCGCCGTTCGGCTGCTGCTGCCCGGCGAACTCGCCAAGCACGCCGTGTCCGAGGGCACCAAGGCGGTTACCAAGTACACCAGCTCCAAGTGAGCAGCTACTGAATAAAAATAATAAAATAATGAAGTGACCCTGGCCTCAATCGAATGGCGTCATCTTTGACTCGGCAACACTGCTACTCATTTACCACAAGATGGCGTCGTTACGCAGTTCTTTTTGTTTCAGTATTAACACGTAAAAAAAAATCTGTTTCAATTAAAAAAGAAAAAAGTCGTGGGACCTCACCAGAGATGACGAAAGCCGGAATGAAAATAATGCAGTTTGCTTAAAGGGAAGCATGATTGACGTTAACATTGCCACTTATACGTTACTACTCTTGACCACTTCAACGTGTGAAAGTATAAAAGCGTTCGAAACAATAGTTTGGATTTATGTGATCACCTCCACAAAAATAAAAAAAAATACCCTTCCAATTGATACTCCACTTGCACAGGCTGAAGCGGACAAGCGCAAGAATGTGCACACGAATCCTGACTGCGTTTTTTTTTTTCCAGACAAGACAGCGGCCAGCAGGCAGGCATGGATGTTTTTCCTGAGCAAAAATATATCAACTGAGCTTGTTAGTGAAAAATGAGCCATCTTGGGGAGACTGATACTTTTTTGAAAATTTTGGTCTTTAAATAATTATACGACATTTAATTTTTTTTTTTTGTGTAATTTGAGCGGTTTCTGGAGTAATCTGCATAACATGTAGGGAACGGACAAAGTTATTGTTAAACAAAATGGGTCCGGGATTAATTTCTGTTGAGTTGCTCTCATTGCTGAAGATTCATTTTGCATTCGTTATCGTTCAATTAAGTGCAATTGTGCAAAACATTATACCAACCGGATATATTTTTGTAAGTTCTGTTTGGAACCATATTTCAAATATTGTTTTTTGATCGGAACAAGTTTGGGCATCTCTGACATATCGGCTTACGATGTCTACCAGCGATATACGTAAAGCATTCAAACACGTTTCTAAGTATTCTTCTTGAGGGTCTTGTGCGATATCTGAGGCCAGCAACTTTGTTGATGATTGTAATGGAAATGAAAGTTTTGGTATTTCACACCATTCCACGACTTCCCAACATCGCGCCCACGCGTAGTGCTAGTCAATACGCTGGCCGTCTCCGTTAAGCACGCAGCTATGAAAGATATTCCGGATGGGTGCATTAGTGAGTGATGCACCGCCTGGGCTGGCTTGCCTTGTTTTTGTGTTGCGAGCACATCATTAGAAAATGTTCCACTTGGCAGGGAAGCACGTATTAACCGCTAGCACAATGAAATGAGGTTGTGATCGATGGTTAAAGTTATCCAAGACTATTATGCTGAAATATGAACCTCCCTATTGTCACCGTGAAGCAGCGAGCTATTTGCATGTTGATCAGTGCATCGAGAGACAATTGGAATCCGCGTCGCAATGTGTGGAGTGAGGCCCGACGCTCCAACAATATAGAAATGTAATCACACCAGTGCAGAGTAGTTCCGAGCTGCGGTTTAATTTAATGCTCTATAAATTCATTTGGGTTCTCCAGCAACATGTCAAGCATCCTAAGTAGACATCGGGTACTTTTGCATTCGGCCACGTTGGCGGCTTTCATGGAGTTATGCGGCCATAGGAACCATTATTGATCGCAATCAATAATGACGATAAGTCATTTGAAACTCGTCATTTAGAGTTGATTCGATTGTGCGCGATATAAATCCGTTATTCTTGACAATCTCTGATTTGTTTGAATTTCAAAATGATTTTCCCTTGAGAAAAAATGAAAATTAAATTAATTGGATCCAAAGTCAAATTGTCGCCATCATAAAACCTTTGTCAAGCAATGGAAGTTCAGCGTACAAACTGGTGTGGAAATTGGATACGTAGTTAAGATTTTTAAAAGGGGAAGGGAACGTTTCTTTGCAACAATATTTTCCATGCAGGCCCACTAGTCTAAATATAAAATTCAAATGAATATTGCCTTTGCGGAATATGAGTTAACAACTGCAATATTAATCAGAATGCCATATTTGAACTAGCCAAGGTGCATAGAACATTTTATTGCAAAAAAAAGAAAATGGGGGGTTGCCTTCCCCTTTAAATGTGAGTTAATATGTCAAAACAAAATAGTATACATTTTCTCTAACTTTAAATCTGAAATGTGTGACGCAAAAAAAAAAAATGGCAAATGACGACTACTCTAGCGGCTAATTCTTAAAATAAATGTTAATGAAATATTTTGAGTTATTCATCACGTTAAATTACTTAGCTAATGTCGAGAAAACGTCAAGCCCTGCTTAACAGGACACTTTCCTGGTGTGATCGATGAGTTCTTCTTCCCAAATTCCCGATGGCCACCACGCCGCCGACAACATATCATGAACAAGTCATTTTTGTTAACAGCTGAACATTCGTAATTTAACACAGATTACTTTCAAGGAAGGAAAGAAAGAAACAACTTTTTTTTGTTTGTTTGTTTCATTCAGAAAATATTTTTATGAACAAGGCCAGCGGGCCGAGCTCGGAAGGCTACCCAGAACTGAGCGTCAAAAAAAGGGTCAAGTGCCCAGCTCTGCTCAACTCATATCATGAAACCTGACAAAGAAAAGCGACCTTATCATGGCCAATTCCGCCTTAAACCAACAACAAATGAAATTGCAAATCCATTAGCATGTGATATTACTCTAATTACATTTCATCACGCTCACAGTATATGAAATGACTCGACAGTGTGGCAGGAGGGCTGCGGTTAAATCTTCCTCCGTATGTGTGCCCCAGCACTCCAAACGGCATTAAGAGGCACATAATCAGAGGGAACTAATTGCCAATGATTGCATCAATGAAGTGGCTCGCTTTCATCAGGACTCGCCACCTCGGGAGAAGGAAGGCGCTTGACCGCAAAGAAGAAGACCCATGATGCTATACTGCTTGTGCCGGCTAATGTAAAGAAACGGAATACGTCCACAGGGGGGGGGGGGGGGGGGGGCATGTTATTGATGTTATTTTTTTTTTTTATATCATCAGAGTTGCTTTGACTTCACAGACAAAAAAAAAATAATTCACACCAAGGCCAACCATTTGAGAAATGAATCGATTGAAGTCTCCGTCTTTTTTCCGCCCATTAGTAAGTGTTTAGTTCAGCGTTTTAAATAATTGTGTTACAAGGAATGATATTTAAAATACATTTGGGAGCCAATGAGGCGGGAAAGTGCCTACATGTTTTGCTGATGACACCCGGGCCATTTGGAAGACATCAAAGTAGAGAGGAGGTAGCCTCCGTGCATATTATAAACTCATTATGTGTATCATTTAAAAGGATGTACTCCAGCCACAGAAAACAATATTCCTAGTCTCGGGTAATGTGTGTTCTCCAACTTGAAACTGGCGCTCGCCTCCCGTTGAATGCGGCATCCATTACCAAACTGTAACATAAAATAAATGACCTCCATTTCAAAAGCAGGAAGTGTCGTTAAGGTATAGACGCCACGCGGCTAGCTTGGCGTTTGGTGTCTTCAAATGGATACGGTATCACGTCGAATTTCTCAACTAAATTTCCCATCGACGTCAATTACCGACCAAAAAAAACCCTAAAAGCTTTCTTGACTGTAAAAACTGTATTTTTAATAGCGTTAAAAAAAAACGTCGCTTTCCTAAAAGCTTTCTTGACTGTAAAAACGCTATTTTTAATAGCGTTAGCATCGTCAAGTGTCATGCGTACACTGTAAGCAGCGGTTATCTTTAAAAACTCTCTCTTTACTTTTTATAATTCAGTGTAGTAAACTGAAAATCTGTATTAGTCGACGAAATTTACGAAAACTAAGCTAAGCCTTTTTTGGGGGAGTTTCCGGCGACAAAAACTAGTCTAAAACCTTTTGGCGTTTTTGTCGACTAAAACTATCACAAATTGGAATGACTTCATGTGACAAAAACTAAGAAGCATTTTCGTCCAAAAAACTAAGACTAAATCTAAAATGCCTGCCAAAAACAACACTGGCCTCCCGTCATTTTATTTTTATTTTATTTATTTTTTTGGGCGCCCGACTTTGCATTAATACATTTGAGCCACTTGGCTACAAGCACGCATATCACCACAACGCCGTGGAAATACTGGCCCATCATTCAAAAAGAGATATTAGCCGGGTGCCTGGTGAGTAGGCTCTAAAAGGCTTAATTATGCGTCGTCCCTCCTCCATCAGAACACTTCACGTGGGGCAGATGCACAGCGGTGGCGAGTCATTCAGCCTAATGCGCCGATGCGGGGAGTCGTGTGGATACATAAAAGCCATTAAGACTCGTGAAAAACACGGAGGAACGGAAAGATATTTTACAAACATCGCATAAACGGGCACGCTGCTAAAGGAGCAGTTGTCTTCGTCGAAAGAAGAGTGCACTCGGGATGATAATCAAACCAAATTTGAGCGTTTTTTTTTTTTCCTCACTCCCGATGAAAGTCAGTAAAGGCCAGATTGGTGGACCGCTTTTGGTCTTTGAGTGCGACGCGAAATGGAGCGCTAGCCAAGAAGGACCAGGACCAGGAGCAGATGGATGCAGTGTTTCGATAACCTCACCTCATCAGAGAAAAAAAAAATACATTTAATTTGAAATGAAAGTGAACAAAAGCATAACAACAAAATTTATGTATTTGACACAAAACCACATTATTTTAAAAATAAAACATTAACAAGTGTTATTCATTTAATTTTTTTAAAGTTTGGCGGGCCGGATTAAAACGTTTAACGGGCCGCATGTGGCCCCCGGGCCGTAGTTTTCCCACGCCTATTCTGACTCATGAGTAGCACACCAGCGAAAATATTTATTTCTTATTTTTAGTAGTCCGGATGGCAGTCAAACAGCAAAACGTGACCGCCGTCTCTGCGCTGGCTAAAGGCCCGATTTGACTCCACGTGAGACGAAAATAGCGTGGCGTCGTTCTGCGGGAGGGGGCTTCATACCAAATATCAAAACAAGCAGCACCGAGCAGCTGCTCGGCAAACTGTTGACATCTTTCCTGCGTGAGACACTTTGCTTTCGCTTTGACTCCACCTGACCCCGTTCACTTTTTCTGCGAGCCAACGCCGTCCGGCATGTCGCGAGGCAGCTTCGTCTTCACGTCCAATGCTTTACGCTCGCTCCAACTGGACGAGGACATGCTGGAGAGACACAAACTCAAGCGCCGCTTGGCCTCCCATCATCTGCTGAGTTACGCTCTGAAGAAGGAGGCCTGGGACAGGACGCCGTTGAGGTCCGGCGTCGCGCCGAAGCCGGCTATGTGCCGGGACGTGGTGATCCAAAACGCTCTGTACACAGGCGACCCGGAGGCGGTGCGGCGCCTCTTTCCTCAAGGATCCACCGCCAGCCTCATCATCGAGCCGCTGGGTGGGGAGATGCGCTGGGTCGCCCGGGGGGAGGGTAAGAGACGACATCTGTCATCATTAGGATTTCATTTCGGAATTCGGCACGCGGTAGGTGGTCGCCTAATTTATGAGGATTGTGGAGTTTTTAATCGAGAGAGACCCTCATTGAATGGGGGCATGTCGTTGACTGGTTCTCAACAATCGACTGTGATAGTATGCAAATCGTGAGCGGCGTGGCGGCTCCGCAACTCAACATGATGTGCTGTTTAAACACAGAAATGCATTATTTTTAGAAACGGATCACGAGGAACACGGTGAGAAACGTGTCAGCCATATAATCCGGTATCTGTCCTGACGCAGTTACGAGCGTTACTTCATTAGACTGAAGCCCACCTTACAGTTTCTAGGTCAAAAATGATCATTTCAGAGTAGTTCTACCCTTTGACCATTTGCCGCTGAGAAACGAAACCCAAGACTGTCCCGAATCTCCTCTGGCATCGTTCACTGGGTCATATGACATGACCTCCTGAAATAGCCTCGCCTGCGCAGACAACACGCCTAACCACGTTGATCCGGACGGAACAAGTACTCGTCGTGATCCAGTTAGGCAGAAGCAATGGCTTTCGTGGCGCCAAAAGTGAAGCGACAAGAGCCAAAGACGTTCCGCCACGACGTGATTGCCACAGCCAAGGCCACGGGTTGCGTATTGCGCTTTTGGAATTCGCTGCTTGTGGGGGACGTGCCGACGCTGGTCAGCATAATGGACGATGACGAATACGTCGGGCTGATTGACGCCACTTATGATACTAGCAACATGGACGAGTGGACCGACTTCAGATTTAATTACAGAAGCTTGAGTAGGTTCTTCGAACGGTTACGAGGACTGCCGTCGGAAGGGCTAGGTTGTTTTTTTGGGGGGAGGGTGAGCGGTCGAACCATGAATCTGATTGCCGTTCTGTCTCTCGGCAGGGCTTTGGTCGCTGACGTACGAGCAGGAGCTGACAACGCCGCTTCACATCACGGCTGGACGAGGCTTCACCGAGTGTCTGAAACACCTTCTGCAACGAGGAGCAAGTGTGGACCTGGCGCCAGGTGGCATCACCGCCTTGCACGAGTCCTGTGCCCGCTCCCAGCCCGAGTGCACCAGACTGCTTCTGGTCCACGGTGCCAACGCCAACGCCGTCTCAGAGGATGGCCGGATGCCTTTGCACTTGTGCGCAAACCCAGAGTCCTTTGAGTGAGTATTCGGTCGAGGAGGGGTCTTCAATCCTGTTCCTCGAGGGGCGATGTCCTGTCTGTTTTCCATCTCTCCACCTGATTCGAATGATCAGGATCGTTATGTAGTTTCGGCAGAGCTTGAATATCCGATTGTTTGAATCCGGCGGAGAGATGGAAAACAGGCAGGAGATCGGCCCTCGAGGAACAGGATTGTATAACACCGCCCTTCATCTTGCTAGCTGCCTATGCTATCGCTAACAGCAAACAGCGAAAGTTGAACCATTTCATCCCTATCGCAATTTTCCCGCTCCTCCGTACGTTCATCTGCAGATGCGCCAAGTACCTCCTCCAGTACGGCGCAGCCATCAACGGCCGCACGGCGGATGAAGACGACACTCCCTTGCACGTGGCGGCTCGGAACGGTCTGACGGATCACGTGGAACTCTACTTGCGCTACGGCGCCGCCGCCGACAAAAAGAACGACGAAGGCCTCACGCCCCTCAACGCCGCCTGCTCCCAGCCGCAGGAGCTGCAAGACCTCCGGCGCTACTTCAACTCGTGCCAGATTCTGATGAAGGCGGGGGCCGACATCCTCACGACGGACCAGGACAAACACACACCCCTGCACATGGCGTGCAAGAATGTCAACGCGGACTTGGTGGAGCTTTTGTTGGCCAACGGGGCCAACGTCAACGAAATGGACTACGGCGGCGAAGCCCCCATGCACAACATCCTCAAGGTGGTTTGCTACAAGCTGGCCCATAGTCCAGAGAGGGTTGTCCGTGCCCTGCTCAACTACGGCTCCATCCGGGTGTGGCCCGGAGCGCTTCCCAAGGTAGAAAAACTGCTTTCAAAGTTTTTGGGGTTCGGTTTATGCAACTTTTGTTGCGTTTCTGTTGGAAAAGGTCCCGAAATGGTCCTATTCGTCAGTTGTGGGTGTGTTCTTGGAGCTCATTTGCTACAACGGTGACGATGTTAGCTAAATTGCTATCAATAAAAAACTACCACCGCTAAAACCAAAAAGTGGCGGACAGTCAAGGCTTTTCCAGGTCTTCTCTGCTGGCCTAACAAAATCAAGAAATCATCATCATATTCTTCATATTGATGTCATATTATATCCTGGTGTTGAATTTTTAGGTCACAGTTTTCATCCAATAAGAATTCAGCGAGCTCGTGTTGCCAGGCAGATTTCATAATTCCAGTAGGAGGCACTATTCGTCCTAAGTCCAAACTCACTGAAGGCGTACGTGTGAAATGCACGGCCCACCACTGACTTGTTGTAATATCCCCAATCAACACTAGATGGCAGATATGTCATGCTTACGCTCTCTTTTATACGACTGCCCTCTTATAAAACATGAGAAAAGCTAATATTTTTGGGGTTGGATTTGGACAAACAGAGCATATCAAGAACATGACGATCCTTGTTCGGATATTCCCGTTCTAGTTTTGACAGCAACTTCGAGTCGATGATTAGCCGATTGCTAATTAGCCATCAAGCTGTCTAATTTTGCATCATTAGCGAGCGCTGCACTTTTACCACCTTGACTTGGTCTCATTTCCAAGACCTCTCACCTCCCCGGTCCTTCCCTTCCCGTTCCCCGACACAACGCGCAGCGTTGCTCTCGCCGCGGGAAGCAGACTCACAACTACGATTGCACCCACGTGCCTCCGACAAAACGCCTGCTTCCTAATTAGGCAAGTGTTAATAGGAGATTAATTAGCACTAATTGCATAATTTCCAGTTAGACCCCCGGAGGGAGCCCCAATCTGTTCATTTCACAAGTGTTTAATTACTTTATTTCTTTTGATTCTATGGCGCCGGCTCGAAAACTCCAGAAAATGGCAATAGTTGGAATCCTGTTGCGTTTCTCCGTGTTGCTTTTCAGGTTCTGAGGCACTGCTCGCAATCTCCACGCACCATCGAAGTGCTGCTCAACGCCTACAGTCACCTCAAAGTCACCGACACCTGGGTCGAGTCTGTACCCCCCGAAGTCTTTGAGGCAAGTTTGCCAGTGGGCGGAACTGGAGGAAACTCTCGCTTTTCTACTCAAATTTGTTCTCGTATTTGAACGATTCTTAACATCTTAATTCATTTTCAAAAGGCACGATGAGGACAAAAACGTGTGCGCGCTTATTGCTTGTGTAGTCAAGTGTACTTGAGCTAACACGATGCACCAGTGGTCCTCAACCAGCGGCCCACGGCCCGGTTGCAGTCCGCAAGCCACTTTGGGCTGGGCCGCACTGATGGAAAAAAAAAAAAAAAAATCATCCAGTACTTGTGGTTGATTTTTTATTTGAGGCTAACAATTTTCTTATTTTGAAAAGTGTCTGTCTTTTCTCCTCCGTTACATCCATCTATGATGGACTCGTGACTATTGGCGCATCAAACTATTCAAACCCGCAACATAAATTGATATTTGTCAGTCACAATCCGGGACTCGTCTGACCACGGTGTTGTCCACTCACAAAAGTGTTTGCAGTCGGACATATTAAATAGGTTTGACGTTTACGATCGGTGGTGATAATCACTCAGGATAACCTTGCATACTTTTATCGAAAGGGACGACGGAACGGTCAAATGAGGGCCGGTTATCAGTACAGGTGTATCTGGCATTTTAATCTGAAATGTTACGTTCAAAAATATCACTTAAGCGCAATGCTGACTGGCCACTTTTTAACTTGTATTTTTTATTATTTATTATTTTTGCATGTCTTCCCAACCAGGAGCACCAAGAGTTCTACGAGTCTGTCTTCTCCCTGGCACGGACTCCTCGTTGCCTGCAGCACTTGACACGCTGCAAGCTGAGAGTCTTCATGGAGGGGAGACTCAACAAAGTGGTCCCAAAACTCCAGCTGCCAACTTTTATCAAGAACTACTTGCTTTTGGATTACAGAGGTTATATCCACTAATTCAGCACTTTTTTTTTTATTTTATTTTTTTTAAATAAGTCTCGATGAAGAGTTTGCTGCTGCTAGAGATCAATATTGCAAGAGTTTGATTGGTCTTGACTTCAAATTGAAAGCATGCGTCATTTTGTACCACGAGAGGGCGCTAGAGACTTGATGTGATGAACTATTGCCGAGTTTCCGTCAAACGTCCTGGCTTCTACATTAATCGCAGTTTACCTTCGCTCTTGATGACTTTTTCTATTTATTTTTTTTTACGTGTAAATGTTCTGAATTTGATGTGAATGTTCACTGTGTGTCCCACTTTGCCAAATTCCAAGCATTTAACAGGAAGCTTTTATCTGGAATAAACTTCAAATGGAGGAACGTGCAAATTAATTAGACATTAGGAAGTTTTTCTTTTTTCGTGTGTTTTCTCCTGGACAAAAAACTTTGATTTTTTTTTAATCATAATTCAGAGCAAACTTGTGCGAATTCTCACTACATATTTTTTTTCACAGAATTGGAACGTTTTTGAAGCTCAACATATTTGAATCAAAATGAGGAAAACACAATTCAGGTGTCTCTTCATAAATGAAGGAATAACGTGGAATAATTTAAGTAGTTTCTTTCAAAAAGTGAAACTAATGACTAACACTCAAAATGTTTTGAGATACTGAGTTATTGTTTTTTAATTCATTGTAAGCTACAGACAGCATATTAAAATTAATCAAATCAAATCTTGCATTAGTTGCGTATGAGTTCACTTTTTGACTTGAACGACTGAAATATTTTCAGATTTTTTCGATGATGGAGTAATTTTTTAGATGCATCTTTATTTTAAAAATTACGTTTGAACAATCTTTATGTACATTTTATTTTATAATAATGAAAACATTTATTTTATTTTCCGATTCCTCTCCACAACACACCTTAGCCGAAAGACACACACATTTTTTTAAACATATCATTTGAAATTTAATTTGATGCATATGAAATTATAGTCACAAAATAATAATGAACATTTTAAGATATGTATTTTAAATTATCATTGTTGTTGGTAGTGGTACTCTGAAAAAAGAAACAGCGCATTGAATTTACTCAATTTGATTTCGTCAGGTGGTTCCGCCAAATAAAATGATCTGGTTCTGAATCTATAGATTCTTTTAAATAGCCCACTTTAAAAGAAATATCTGTATCCGGCTGATTATATTTCGTGTCACCATGCACTTGACAAAATAAAACTGAACAAATTCAACAAAAACTTTTTTTTTCAGTGTAATGCGTCAATTACAATTGAAATGATTATATAAACAATTACAAATAGATTTACCTATTTATAACAGGCAAATCACGAGGCAGCAACGACGCAAATGTGTTTTGGACCCACTAACTAGTGGACCTATTTTCATGAAAATCAAAGTCCAATTGAGGGCATGCCTGCATGCACGCTCAGCGATGTTCTCGGTGCAATTATGAGCAAGAGGCTGGCCGGGGCCCTCCGCTGCTAATCAGGCTGGACTGTGATCTGATGCTGCTGTCGCGCAAGCGTGCAATCAGAAGAGCGCTTGGAGAGCTCGGCCACCCGGGACTCAATGGGGGCTAATCATCATCGCCATCATCATCATCATCATCATCATCAGCTCCCATGCATGGCCATTTACAAGATGACATTATTATTGCCTCAAGACCAAAGATGCTTTAAGTTTGCCTTCGTACAGCAAATAAAAAGGTCGCATCTTCGGTTAATTTACAAACATACAGAAGCGCACCCCCCCCCTCCTCTCGCCTCAACTTCAAACTAATTTGACTTTAGCCATGTTGCAAACCCACGCCGCAGTTGACCTCGCCCATGCACGCCTTTTATCAGAATCTAATTTTCCCAAAGTATCTCTCTCCGGGGAACAATTGTTGCAGCACTTCTTTATCCGGGGCCAAACACATTGTTCGGAGGGGCGCCGGAGAATAGGCCAAGAGAGCCGGGGAGGGAGAGAGAGGGGGGGGGACATCTGCCTCTCCTCCCCTCCAGACTCTAAGCGAGTGGGGGGGGGGGGGGGCACAAAAGGCTTGGTTGTTTTGAATCCACAGTAATTGCTAATCATCAATCAAAATTAATAATAGCTGATTGGCTTGGTGTGGTCGACGGTGATAGAAGGGGAAGGACTTGGTTGGGGTGGGGTGGGAGGTGGGAGGGGGTTTTTAGGGGCGGGGGTCCCTACTGGGAAACGACCGCCTCTCAGGACGGCCAAAAAGTCAGAGGCTGAATAAGGAAATGAAGCGTAATTTGAGGAAGATGGATGAGCCCCCAGGGACCAGCACCCCCCCCCCCCCTGCACCCACCACCCCTCCCCTTTTCACATGATAACCAATGCGCTCGCTCTCGCCCTCCCTCGCTCGCTCACATCACAGAGGGAGGAGTTGCCAAAGAGCTCTAGAGTCCAGGCAGCGTGTGTTGATGTGACAAATAAGACGAGCGCAAAGGGGGGGAAACACAAGCGGATCGCGCAAAAAACGTCCTTCGAGTTCCACTTCCGGGGATGCGGCTCAGGATCTACTCGCGAAAAGTTTGACAATTTTGGGGGTGGGGGGGAGTTTGCATGCAAAGATGCAGAGACCAGGAGGGCAAGGGACTGCCTTTTCCATCGATTCCCTCATCGGGACACCCCAGCCCAGACCGGGACACCTGCTCTACACGGGCTACCCCATGTTCATGCCTTACAGACCTCTGGTCATCCCGCAGGCCTTGTCGCACTCGCCTCTCTCCTCCGGGATTCCGCCACTGGCGCCGTTGGCGTCCTTCGCGGGCCGCCTCACCAACACTTTCTGCGCCAGTTTGGGCCAAGGCGTGCCGTCCATGGTGGCGCTCACCACCACCATGCCCAACTTCTCCGACCCGCCGGACACTTTCTACCCGCCCCAGGAGCTGCCGGGCCCGCGTCTGAGCGCGGCCGAGCCCGGCTCGAGGAGGCAGGAGAGCCCGCACTCAGACGAGCTGCACGGCCGGGAGAAAAGCTCAGAGTTGCTGAACTTCTCGGAAAGTTTTCAGACGATATCAGGTGAATATTTGTCTTCGACATACGAGTGGCAGAACTGGAAGAATTTTCAGGAAGATAACGTGTGTTGCTGTTTCGTCATATTAATCGGAAATGCATTTTCGCTACATAAAAATAGATCAATAAAACGCGTTGGCCTGAGTTCTCAAATTCTGTCAAGGTTTGAATTTAAAAGCGCAACATGAACACTTCTGATTTGCAGTGATGCAAGTTGTGCGTAAAAACGCAACACGTGCGCGTAAAAGTCATTGTGCGCAATGTTAATGACAATATTTTTTTTTTGTTTAATATTTTACGACAGATTCCTCATCTTAAATGACTACAACTCACGAAATGACTTTTGCTTGTGCGCGTTATTTTGGGAATAAATACATTTTATGAATCTCTATTTTTATACACTAAAAAATAATAAATAAAATATTTGCTTGGTTTAATTTGATCCAACTTTCTTTACCCCCCCTACAAAACACGAAAAAAGGGCTGTCTTGATACAAACCAACCCAAAGTTGGTCCGCCTTTTTTTTTAAATTTTAACAAAATTGGAATATTTACGCCCAATCCGTTTTAAAGACGCATTTTTCTTTTATCAACGTGAATTTCCTCCACGTCGTTTCACGCTTTCCCTTTCCTCTCGCCAATTGTCTTTAAAGGCGAGACCAAGCTGTACAGTTCCGACGACGAGAAAGCGGACCTGAAGTCCGCCGAGGCCGCGTGCAGCGACCGGGACGACAGCTCCGCGGACAGCGAGAACGAGAGCTTCTCGGACGGCAACACGTGCGGCCCGCTGTCGCAGAAAGGCAAGCTGAAACTCGGGCCCCACGACGCCCTGCCGCCCGGCGCCTCCTCGGCGGGCAAGAGCCGCCGGAGACGAACGGCGTTCACCAGCGAGCAGCTGCTCGAACTGGAGAAGGAGTTCCACTGCAAAAAGTACCTTTCGCTGACCGAGCGCTCGCAGATCGCGCATGCGCTCAAGCTGAGCGAGGTCCAGGTGAAGATCTGGTTCCAGAACCGCCGCGCCAAGTGGAAACGCATCAAGGCCGGCAACGTCAACAACCGATCGGGGGAGCCCGTGAGGAACCCCAAAATCGTGGTGCCCATCCCGGTGCACGTCAACAGGTTCGCGGTGAGGAGCCAGCACCAGCAGATCGAACAAGGAACGCGACCGTGAGCGCAGTGACGTCATTAAATGAAAAAGAAACACTTACGAGGCTCCAGCACGAAGCACAAACTAGAGGGGGGACTGGAAATATGCTGTCACTTTTATTTATTGATTTGTGAATATGTACATAGCAAACAAAACCGTACAAATGGGCACTATGAAAAAAAAATGTGTAACTTTTTCTTTTTAATATTTATATGTCAGGCCAAAACTTTCTGTTGGTTGCATGTCATTTTCTGATTTAGTGGAGAGTCTGTTTAACTTTTTTTTTTGTACAATGTGTTTGCATGTAAGAAGGTTTTGCTTTGGAAGAACCACATTGGATAGATCATGAAACAAAATTGACCAAACAAGGGACAAGTGTAAAGTCTAGTGATCTAATAAATACATTTCTTTATCAAAGTCTGATTCCACTTTGAATCTTTCACTAAGGTTAGAACACTCAGCTGATATCTGACACAAAACAAAAGGTTAAAAAGTGTTAAAAAATGCATAACAAAATAGAAAATCATTGCATCGGATACAAGTATTTCTCCATTTCGAAATAAACATGTAAAATAATTATATATATAAAAACATGGAATTTTTTTTGTTCGCCCCGAAAACCTGAACAGCAGCTAAAAATAATTAGCAAATCGATTTAGTGATCGCAGACGTAGTGATTGATTTGTTTTAAAACAATCTTGTGGACTGATGGAGCACTGACATCAACTTCTCCTTCATTCACCTTTGTGGGAAAATAAAGCCGCCCCAATAAAAAAAAAAATAGCTTAAAAAAAAATATCAAGGGTCAGTTTGATTCTTATATATATAAATAAAATGTAGTTGTTTGGGATGATTAAAAACAGAGTATGTTGGTTTAAAAAAAATACAGAAGAGGACAGCAAGAATGAAAAGCATGCATATCCCAAATCTTATCTAACCACATCCAGGAACAGGAAGGAGAAGCGGAGGGCCTTTTGGTGTTTTATGCAAATCTCACATCCTTGTGCTTTCTCTGAACGCTGGCCAGAAAAAGCTGAAATCCTTTCACGTTTTCCTTCCAAAATCGACTGCGGCCTCCAGCCCTGCTCGTGTTACGACCGCAGCACCTGTTGAAGAATCCTCAAATATGCGTCTGCTTTAAATTTCATGCCGGTTGCACAGCGTCAATATTTGTCCAAAGTGTGTGACCCTTCCTGTGAACGTTTTGATGTTTCTTCTCCATTCAGCTCATCCTTAAAGACTGTAACACCAGGACGCGGGGAGAAGTTTTGATGATTCCATCGCGCGTGCTGATTAATTGGGATGCTCAATTCCACGACACTGTGCCACAGCTATTTCGGGTGACATGCCACAATAACCTCATGATTGCCGTCACCATGCTGATCTCAAATTTGCTCACCGCTATTACGTGCGAAGGACACATAAATCCATTATGGTGACAAGCTTGCCTCCATTCAAGTCTTTCGTGAACAACCGCCAAGTTGTCACACAGCCACTCCACTAACAAATAGAAACATCAAGAATTCTCCCAGCGTACTGTAAGACCTCCAAAGTGGAACACAAGTCGCTCTGAGCAACGCTGGTTGACTTCCAAAATGGTCTAAATCCAAACCAATGGCATCAGAAAGGAAATAATGTCGAGTTTACTCACAAAGCTCCATTACAAAACCGTTATTAAAAGCAGAAGTCAAGTAAAATAAAAAAATCTTTGCGACAAAACTTGAATTTTAGAGGGGGGGCCACAATTTTTCATCAGTGCTACTGGAAGGTCACGTAGGGACCACAAAGTTCTTAAACTGATGTATGACAAAAATGCTCGTTTAAATATGGACAAACATCATGAAAAACACGAGCTGTTAATATATTTATTTTCTGATAATGCATTTTTCCAAAATCTACTTTCCAACCAAACATAACAAGAAAGCGTTTGAAGCAAACAACAACATAACCACATAGTGTATTATTTCATTTCCCAATGCAACGGTTTGCTTGCATAAAAATGACCATTCAAGGATGGCACAAAACTGCTGATCAGCATGTCAACATTAAGTCCAAGAACTCATTTAAAAAAAAAAAAAGTTCAACCCCAAAAAAATGAATAAATAAAATCACCAAAAATGTGAACATCATTCACAGGTACCTCGATGAGCGAAAGCGTCTCTAATAGGCGGCCTGACGTCATCAAAATAAGAAAATAAAATTAGAAGTGTTTTATTGACCCCCCCCCATGTTTGTTTTTGAACCACCCATTATACAAAGTCTACAGCGGTACTGCGGCTCCGCTCTGATTTACAGCAGCCACTGCACTTAAATACACGCCTGCTGGTCAAGATATAGGTCAAATTAATTTTATGAATTTTGTTGAATCTTAATGCACGATCGTATGCACGTCTGCTAAACTATCTTCAAAACATGTATATACAGATATTGATAGTGATTTTTAGGTTCCTTTATAAGATTGGCTGCCATTAAAAAGGTAACTCCAGCTAATTCTATTTTAAAACCATATATTTAAGGATTTGTAGATCTCACTATTCTTACGTTCACTGTAATTTGAAAACTAAAAGCTGCCGAGAAGTACCAAAGCTCATCGAGCTTTCGCTCATCGACTTCGCGGTGAGAGTCGAGGTCGCAACACTCGCGCGCACTCTATTGGAGACAGTCACGCGGTTTACTCGAGTTCATTCATAGAAGGAAACGAAACACTTATTGCGTCGGACGTCACAGGTCACGTGTTTTTATCCAGACTGAACGGAGCGTCGGAAAAGTGTTCCAATGCAATTGCATTTCCGGTTTTGAAACGCGCCCCGAAGCTTCGGTTTGCGAGTGACCATCACTAAGATACAATGTCTAAACGTGAACATCCCAAAATTTATGAATGTAAACAAATGTATGAGAGAAACAACAGTACAACAGGACCTTCTAGGGGCCACACAAATAACAACATTCGGTGACATATGCAATGCGAATTAATCACTCCTTCGTCAATGTTGCAAGGGGGCGGCAACCGTCGCGACACTCGAACGCAACACGTCATCCGACATGAGAGGAATCTGTGCGAGTCACGTCACATATTAATCAACGCGAACGGCCGAAGCCCAATGCTAGCGGGCTAACGTGGCTAACTGATTCACGAACCATAATTAACGAAACAATTCGAGTACACCCAAATGTACGTACTTACGTTTTTGTCATCAACTCAATCAGCAACAATGAGTTGAGAAAAAAGGACACATTTGCCAGTAAGCTAATAACAAACTGGACTGTCGAGGATGCGCCTGACTTAAGCCAGAAACAGGAAATCGTATTCAACAACGCGAGAGAACAAATGCGCGAACCTGATCTCACGAGAACTGAATTAAAGTGAAAACGGAGCCTTGACTACGTTAAACAACTAGATTGGTAGTTTTTTAATCAATCCTTTTTTAGAGTGTACTATGTTTGTCCTGCGTGTCATTCCATATCCGCTAAAAAAAATATTACGCCTACTCATTATAAGGCAGTAAAAAACTGGTGTAATTGTAATATCAATTAATAAATAAAAATTTATAATTTTTTTTGCAGGATTTATTTCTCTCCCATTTCTTGTGGAAAAAAGTGAAATATTCAAAATAATAATAATAATAATATCCACATATATATATATATATATATATCCATATATATATATATCTAATCTCGTTGCACACTTGAGTACAATGACAATAAAGGGATTTCTAATTATATATATATATATATATATATATATATATTGCAGCCTCTTTAAACACACCTGACACGGGGACCATCAAAGTGTTTGCAGAGTGATGGAGTCAGCGCTTAATAGTGCTAATTATGTTCATTAGCACAAGTCATTGATCTTTAATTCGATTTATCATATTCCAATCATGAGCAGCCAGATGCAATTTCCTGTTCTAGGGTTATAACTACACTTTTCCTCTTTGGCATCACTGGCGCAAACGCCAAAGCCAGTTGAGGAGTCCAACCTTCACATTGTCGCTGGACTGACCGCGATGGCGTTGTTTGACTTTTGAGGCCAATTCCTCCCCAATTTTGGTTCGACCCCAGATTGTCCCGCTTTTTCCGGAGAGGATGGAGCGAAATTCCCACCTGGATTGAGCTGGGAAGGAAACGGTTGGAGGCGAGCGTGTTGGTGGGCGAGCGGCGTCCATACCGTGATGTATGGGCAGATGCATCAAATCGCACAAGATAAACAAGCGATGAGTTTCATCAGGGCCATCATGGCTTTAATTTGGCTGCCTAATGAGTCAGATCCAGCGGCGGAGATAAGAGTTGTCAGAGGCTCGGCTCTAATGAATTTCTTGCCACTTGTAATCAAGGTTGCCTGTCTGAGGTGGAGGGGGGGGGGGGGCGATGATTAATGGAACCCTGGAGGATTCCCTCGGCCCTCAGCCTTCATTACAGCTAATGCATTCTCAGGCAAATTAACAGAGAAACGCCGGCAAAAGCCAACGGGAGGGAGGGGGGGGCGATGTAAAAAAAAAAAAAAAAAAAGGCGCCGGGGCGATGGGAACGGAGCGTTTATGTACAACAAAGCGGCGAGAGGAGGAGGTGAAGGAGGAAGGTGTGATGTGTGGATTTGGGGAGCGCGAAGAGGACGTCGCCGTCAGACAAGATGAAGCTGAAATTGATGAATGGATGTTGAGGTCTTGAAGCAGCGAGAACATAATTACGAGCTAAAGAGGTTAAAAGGATGTAACGGGAAGCAAATGTCTATGTAATGTAGCATATGCAAATGAAGACAGCTCATTAGCCTGAGCTCTGCTCGGTGCCTCCTTGACACAACATTGACGCTAGCTTGCGCGCGCCGGTGTCGGAAAGGCGACGAAAAAGGGGGCAAATATGGATGGAATGTTTGGCAAATATACTTTGGTCGCTCGTTCATCCGTCAGCCGCGGAGCCACCTCCGCAATTGTGGAGGTAATTTGTCTGAGAGGAGGTGGGCGGCGGCGAGCCCTCCTCACTGCTTAGCATCCGTCAGCAAATAGCAAAACAAACAAGCCGGGCTAGCCAACCACACAAACGCACCTCTTCGCTACTGCCCTTTAATTACGCGCCGTTTGCCTTGGAATCGTTTCAAAAATTGCACGTACACTCTTAAAACTACGGAAAACTTTTAAGCTTATGCTAATGGTGACGTTGGCAGCGAAATAAAGACAATTTGGCTAACGAGTGCTAGCCACAGTTGTGGATGATTAAAAACGAGGCCCGACCAATTCGTTGGCTAATATTAGCTGTTTTACAATCTGCAGAAATTGGCCAATTTTTTTTACATTTATTTAAGATACGGCAAAGATTGAATTTTCCCCCTGCTCCCAAAAAAGTAGAAGAAATACTAAATTACTTCTAAGTATTGCAAAACTGTTGAATATTTTGCATCTAATTCATATTCTTATTCTTATAGGCATTATGATACAAGAAAAAATGTATTTATATTTTTAGATTTTATTTTAATTGTCTGATTAATCAATTATCGGGATTTAAACAATCAGAATCTTGGTGCTGAGCAACAATGGAGGACTGACCCAGCTATGCAAACAATTTGGAAATGTGTGTGTGTGTGTGTGTGTGTTGTGACTGACACCCCTGCAAAAAAAAAAAAAAACATCCCTCAATAAAAAAAAATATAGCTGGATTGTAAAGCTGTCAACCTACAGAACTTCACTTTTTTTTTTTTTCAAATTTCCTATTTTTTTAACATTCTGAAAATAATCACTGCACGAAGCATGCTGCAGCATATTATGCAAAAATAAAATAAGGATAATCCAAATGACGCACACGTTTAATTGACAACATTCAAAATAAATTCAGTAACTTTCTATGGCGGCCGCTGACGAGACAAACCAAAAGCGCCCCCCCCCCCTTCTGCAATTCCGTTCCAAGGCTCCTTGGAGCATGACTCGGCTCTTTTGTGGCCCCGTGTCATGACAGTGCCGAGGGAGGAAGCGCCAAGCAGGTGATGAGGCCCAAAACAAAAGCGCGAGAGCCACAAGAGAGAGGAAGGGGATGAAGATACGGCGAGACGAGCTTAGCGGCAAATAAGAAGCAGATTAGCGGGGGCTCGACACGCGGCGACCTTTGACTGTGCTCACGGTGCGGTGCGGCCTGACACTAAGCCCGAATCTTTATCTTAATCCCCTTTCCAACTCTGCTGGAGGCCGCAAATAAAGCAGGAAGTTGATATGTTGCTCGGCTTACCGTTGGATGCTCACGGTGGCCTCGTCTTGAAAACGATCACTAACCTGCGCTGGCGCATTAGTCAAGTCATAATTTCCAGTCAATATGAGCACGAAAGGCCCTTCTAGGCCACCAAAAAAATAAATAAATAAATGAACAAATCAAATGAAAAATATTAAGTTGAGCATCAAGCGAGTGTGTCTCCTGGTAGCGCGTGACTTTGTATTCTTACGCCGCTGCACAAATTGTGCGCCAACGGAATTAATTGTTCAATCCACACCAAACATGACGGGCAGAAATGTGCTTTTTCCCCACAAGAACGGAAGGCGACATGGTTTTATTGAATGTTTATTGAATGGGTCAACAGTCAGCCAAGCACACAAACAAGTTACTCTTTAGCGTCTTCGCTGCACCTTCTCAACGTAAAAAGGAAAAGACGAGAAATCAACCCAAAATAAAAATATTTACATACTGCGTTATAAATATGTCAAATGTACATCGTTTATACACAAGTACCAAAGATGGTCAAAGCTGTGACCAAATGCGAGTACCATAATAATAATAATAATAATACAAAAAAAAATAACAAATGGAGAAACAACAAGAAGAAAATCGCAACGTATCCTCAAAAATATGGCTTGTGGTTCAAGAGGCTTTTTGACCCAAAAGCGCTTATGGTCGTCGTCGTTTGGAGAAGATTATTTGCAACTAATATGTACAACGCTTCATGTTGTGCGAAGGGCTTGTCTACTCTTAAATTGGCATTCGCGCTATTTCAATCAAGTGACGGCGGCTCCATCACGTCAGTGAGGCCGGTTTTACAGTACATCTACATTGCAATCCGTGGCTTCACAAAATAGGCTCTCCCGTTCGGCGCGCGTTACGTACACAGGATCGCAATCGCTAACGAAAAGCATGTATCTCCATTTATGAAAAGAAAATTCAAAAAGGACCAGAGAATTTAAAGTTGACTTCTCAAATTGCATTTCAGTTCAGGGATTGTTTTGGGAAAAACAAACACAATTCATTCATTCAATCCATATGACGTAGATATACGTTTTCAAAAGTGTAGTCCCCGCCTCCCAAAGACGTGTTTCTACGTCTTAGCCTTTTTTTTTTTGCGTCATAGCTCCATATTTTTATCTTTAGAGCACAATATTCTGAAGGACTGAAGAAAAAAAACCCCGCTGTGATTGAGGTGTTCCCCCTCGTGAAAATGGCTGCGATTAAATGAGTTAAAAAAAAATAAAAATAAAAATACAATATTTGTAGCAGGAATGTGAAAAAAATGATAGCTGAATGTAAAATTCAGTACAGAAATTGTTTTTTTTTAAACAAAAAAAAGTTTGGGGTCAAAAGAAAATTTTGAAATAAAACTTATGGAGATACGTGTTTTTCATAAAACAAGGATGTTGCGTTACGTTCCCCCAAAAATAATATATATATTTTTTTTGCATGTTTACAATGTAACCCAACGAGATGGACCTGCACACTTTAAAAAATAACATTTTGTCACATAAATGCTGGATTGGAGATGTAGCTACATATAAAAAAAACACTTTTGGGAATGTTATATACTCACTTTTTCCATTCTCAGTGAATAAATACTTTCCCCGAATGACTAAGAAACACCAAAAACTGAGAATACTGAAAATCTTGCTGAAATTCCGAGATAAACTCTGTAAAGCAACATAAGCGCCATGATAAAAAGCCTTTTGTTTCCAAACTTTCATGAAAGCGAGTTATTGACTTGGGGCGACGGCAACGGTGCTCACAGTGATACGAGTCGACAAAAATTCAAGTCACATCGCTCCCGTGAACGCATCACTTTTTAGGGCTGACGGCAGCTCAGGACGTAAGAGTGACAAACACACGACGTTTCCCTGCCGTGGATTTTGACGACGACTTTTCACAGCAGCCTGCGTGAGTTGTTCGGTATCACGAGCTCCGATACGTATTTCACAGCCAGACCGGAAAAGACGGACGGATAAGAATTATTTGAAATCTTCTGTCAACCGTCTTATTTGCACAAAGACGTGGTAATGGCGCAATTGTCACACTTTGAATGGACGTGAATGAATTGTGATTGAAGAGGCTCCACCGTGTTGCGCACCTGCAATCACCTCCTTTATGTCGCCGCCATTTGCCTGCTTTGAGTCCAAATTGCTTTGTCGGCGTCCGTGAATAGCGGATCAAAGAATCGGCGAAACATAGAGCGATTATTTAGATGCGGTGGAAATGGAACTTTTTCATTCATGTCGCAAACTTTAAATGAAA
This sequence comes from Idiotropiscis lumnitzeri, assembly GCF_059441095.1. Lineage (NCBI taxonomy): Eukaryota > Metazoa > Chordata > Actinopteri > Syngnathiformes > Syngnathidae > Idiotropiscis > Idiotropiscis lumnitzeri. Next base: position 20,032,689 of record NC_142402.1, read on the forward strand.
CGGTCAAGCATTGTGGGAGGGTGTGGGCGACAGTGATACAATTCAGGCAGTTTGAAAAATAAATTCAACTTCAAAGATGAATTGAAATTTGATTTGTGTGTCTTAAGCTTTTGTTCAGAGAAAAATGAAAAAAAAAAACATTCATTTGATAAGTGTACATTTTAAAACTATTTTTGAAAAAAGATCAACAATATGGGTCGAAAGAGGAATTAAAAAAAACAACAAAAAAAACAAAACTATTCGAATCGGAAATTGAAATTCCAAACTGATTTTGCAGGGAAAAACTCCATGAAAAAAAATCCATTGAGTTTAAAATTGTTAATTTGTAAAAAAAAAAAAAATCCGGAAAAAACCCAAAACAAAAAACAAATATAAAATTCAGGTTTTGATATGAAGATATTTCTAATGGGATTTTTTTCTCTAAATTTTAATGTGATTTTCTTTCTCAATTTCTAAGTAAAAAATAAAATTGAAAATCCCCAAATTAAGTCACCATTTTTCCCCACCGAAATTCAACTTCAAAACTGAAATATTCAATTCAAATTAGTTTTTCAAAGTAAAAAAAAAAACAAAAAACCTAATTTGAATGACAACTTCTTGGTTTAAAGAAACCTTTTTGCAAAAACTATATTAGACTTTATTTCGGAAAAAGGACAAAAAAGTTTCAAATGTAAAAATTCCCCAATTGTTTTTCGACAAAAAAATAAATAAATAAACGTGGCGATACGTGCATTTCAACGGGCTGTGACCTGCTTTGTTCCAAGTTGAGAATTGAGCAAGAACTTATGCAAAAAGCTCAGCATCATCAGACCCGATATGCAATTCTGGAAACAAATACAATCTCACAGGAAGTCAATTTGTTAGCTTGTCATAAATTTAACTTGGCCCTCGGAGGACTTTCTGACTTTCTGAACTGCCCTAATTCACTGGCATGGAAAAAAAGAAATTTAAAGCTTATCAAAATCATCTCAGATCGAAAAAAAAAAAAACTTTTCAAAGCGTCCATCCCATCTTGACACGTCTCCCATCATGGCTTAACTCAGTGGCGGCGGCGGGGGGGGGGGGGGGGGCGTTTTACATGATGCTGATGCTGCGGTTGAGCTCACACTGGGCGTTGTTGTTGATGTTGGGGTTGGCGTTGCGGTTGCTGATGTTGGACGGCGCCGACGTGGGGCCGCCGGCGTCGTTGGGACAGCCGTGCTGGAGCAAGATGTCGGCGCACTCCTGACTGCCGGCCCGCCGGGCGTACGAAAGCGGCGTCTGGCCGCGAGCGTCGCGACACTTCACGTCCACGCCGTACTGTCACAGGGAATCACAAGCGACTTAGATTCAGCGCAATCGCAGAGAACATCGATGGGACGCGGAAGTCGGTTTTTGCCGATGCAGCAAAGAGTTCTGGCAGTTTTCACTAATTCGGAGGTCAATAAAGTTTAGAAAGATGGTTAGCAGACTACAAAAAATGTCTTTAAGGGAGACGTTCATAGTTGTTTGCTCCATTTTGTTTGTTTGTTTTTTTTGAGGGGCGGGGGGGGTAAAACCTTTTAAAATATTATGATAGAAGGTATGCATTGTAGCGGACTTCCAAAAAAGTATTTGGGCTTTTTAACTCTTACAATTAATAAAAGGTTCAGCCAAAGAAAGAAATCATTTCAACCTCAAAAACCTTCCCAAAAAAAAAGATATATTTTTTGGTGGAATTATTAATATTTGTAGTCTTCATCTCAAACAAACAGAAAATGTTTAAAATGTTGTAATAAAAAAAATAAAATAAATAAAAACAAACACTTTTATTCAGCATTGTCATTGTTCATTCAAATAAAACAGCTGGGACAAGTTTTCAATTTTAGTTCTGAATTATTAATAATATATTTTTTTGTCTTTAATTTGGCTTTAGGCAATCAATCGATATTTTATTTATGTATTCATTTTGACATTTAATTTCATTCAAGAATTCAACCGACTTAAAAAAACACCATTTTGGAGCTGAAATTATTTATTTATTTTTAAATAAGTCAACTTTTCACCTAAGTAAAAAGTGAAGAAAAGCAGAAAGTGTTGAATAATTTCAAAACTAAATAAATTTGCATTTTAAATATTAATTTTAAAATTCTTGGTTTTGAAAAAAAAAATGAAACAATTTCCTCATAAAAACAATTTCTAAATAAAAGTTTAATTTAAAAAATTGTGTGAATGTAAAAAAATGTCTCTATTACTCTTATTATTTTATTTCAATATTTTCAATGACCATTTCATCAGTTTAAGAAAGACACTCCCGTCGTCATTTTGTCTGCAATCGCTACCAAAGTGTTATTTGGCCCAATTTCAGGCTGTTTGTTCCATGAAGTCAGCAAAGGTTAGCAATAAAAATGTGGTTAATTTTTGCACTTATTGGTTTAAGTATTTCCTCTCAGTGTGATTCTGTTTTCCACGAGGAACGTCATAGTTTTATAAGATTAACAAGATGCAGCTGATTTCCTCCCATTTCAAGCGCGAGCCCTTCCCGTAAATCATTTGTCAAGTTGCCGGCATCCGCCGACTTCCAATCACGTCAGCGCGCCGGACGGCTCGCCACTCACCCAGATGAGCAGCTGCGTGATGACCACGTTGGCCATGGCGCACGAGAGGTGCAGCGCCGTGCGGCCGTCGCCGTCCCCGTACGTCTCGTTGACCTCCTCCTTGGTGCCGTGGGCCAGCAGAACCACAACCAGCCTCAAGTCGTCCTCCACCACCGCCCGCAGCAGCTGCTGGCCCAGGGGCACGTCCGACTGGGGCACCCCCGCCAGGAACAACTTCTGCTCGTACTTGGCCCGGATCCAGCGCTCCTTCTCCTCCCTGCAAAAGGCACAAGATGGCGGCCGTTGTCACCAAAAATCCCATTGTTGGAACGTAATCGACTAGAGGACAAAACGGTCAAATATCCTGCCTGTAACTTAGATCTGGACTGTGGCGACAATTTAGGGACCCAAAAAATGATGTTATTTAATCCATGATATAATTATATTTACGGGCGGGGGCTGGTGACAAATTTTAAAAACGGATTCGATTAGCAAAGGCCGGAGGTTGAGGGCGGAATTGTACCAACCGACCGGAAGGTGGGGGGCTGACTGGCAAAAATGGGTCAAGTGCCCAGAACTGCTCATCGCCGATTAATCGGTTATTGGAATTTTATTTGGTCACAAACCCATTTGAATGCATTTTTTTTCTCCTTTACGACGCCATGGCGCACACCTCAATCCTGCTGATTGACACCCCCACGCCCCCTAAATAAATAAATAAAATTGTGCAATTGTGTCCCTTATAAATCAGGTCGGCAACAAATCTCAGTGGGAAATCAAAGCATCAAACAGGACGTTTTCACTTCCCGCCGATTAAGCTGGAGAGGAACGTGAAGCAAGTGGGGGGGGGGGGGGGTCGGCTTTCTAAAGGTTACACGTCTTCAACGCTCGCGTCGGCTGCGGACAATACCACATTTTCTATTTTTTTTGTTCATCGGCGCTGTCAGTCTGAACCGGTGGACGCCCTCCCACAAAAGAAGCCGTGTGTCTCGGCGCCACCCCGGGGGAGACCCGGTCCTGCAGTCTGATCGATTTGCGCTGAATGGCCATGGTTGGGCGGGGGGGGGGTCCTCCTTCAATTCCATCCCGGAGTGAGAGAATAGAACGCCAGAGAAGGCTCGGTCCTCTATCGCCATCTTTTGCTCTCCATCTTGACCGCCCACACGCTCGTTCTCGGGACACGTATACAAACCCGACGCAGATTAAAAAAAAAAAATCGATATCAATACGTGAATGACTGGGCATGCCCGGTGTGCCAGTGACCCCGTGACCTCGTCGGGCCGGGCGAGTGATAAGGCGGCGCCGAGAGGAGGCCGTTGTTTGGATGTGCGGATGAGTGACAGAAGTTAACGTTTCGGAGTGACAAGACTCTCCAGGGAGTTGACATTCGCCGCCTTCCATTTCCTTTTGGCACTCGGGGACATTTAGCCGCCGTGCTAATGAAAGACACCGTCGCGCTTTCTTCCTTGACGGCGGTAATAATACGGCCTTTTGATTGACACTGTCAAAGAGCGCTTGATTATTATTTTTTTTTTTTAATTGCCAGTCATTTTTAACTCAAGCTGGTTTGTCACTGAGCGGCGAAGGCTTGCGAGTGTTTGCAAACGATAGAGAATGTTGTTTTTCTTCCCCGTCACAAACGTTTTTCTGGTTGTTGAAAAAATCAGTTTGATGCATGTACCCATGTGCTCATTAAAACAGAACAGACCAAAAAAAAAAATAAAATAAAATTCGAGATTATTAGAGCGCCCCCTACTGGTGACAGAAAATCCACAGAAAAGCCTTGTATTAGTCGGATGGATTTATTACCTGCACTTGATTTTAAAAAAGTCTCCGTTTTTTTTTTGTTACAGGAATTTTAGTTCTAATTCCTAGCTACATTTCTAACGACGTTAAACGAAGTCTGTTGAGCGTCGAAGCCCGAGTGCAGATTGATGAACTCCAAAATGCCCAAAACAAAAGCAACCTCGTAAAAGCGAACACCTTAAAACAGGCGTTGACGAGCATACGGCTCATTTTGGGAAACTCGGCGTCAGAATGCCGTCGGTTTGTCTTCACGGCCTTCTCGTCGGAATGACGCTATTGTGCGTCCAACAATGGCGCCCTAATGGCAGGCAATCGGCCAGTTTTATGGCGTCAGACCATCAAGCCGTCGTCCGTCACCATTTGAGGAGGACGAGCCAGTTAGCGAATCAATTTGGCCTCTGAGCAGGAAACGGGCCGGGCCGCCCTCCTCTCTTATTTGCGCTGAGCGACAACGTCATTCTTTGGGCCGAGAAATCGAGTTGAAAAACGCCGTATGATTTACAAGGCGCTGGATTGGGGGCCGAGAATGTAAATTAGCCGTCTCCACACTTTGAATGGGAGGCTGAAAAGTGAAATGAGGCAGAAAGTTGAAACAAAAAAAGGAGAGAGACTTTTTGTTGCAAAATAAACTGAAGGGAGATTTTCTTTTTTTTTTTTTGTCATTATGAAACATGTTTTGATCACTTTTGAAAGGACAGAAAACAGTCCAAATATTTTTTGGGGGGGGCGGAAAGTGACCTAATTTTAACGCTGGTATGCGGTTTGTGATTAACAGATTTGGAAGATACTTCGGAAAAAAAAAAATCATCAAAAATGTTTTTGTGCATCGGTTGTTCCGCTGCACTTTTTACGAAGTGGTCGTACTTAATTTCGTTGGGCACGCTGCCTCGTTCGAGAACATTGCATTGTAAACACGCTTTCATTGGTTGTCTCTGAACGACCAATAAAAGCGACACGCTTTAACAGGACATAACCGCAAATTCCATGGTGGGTTAAAAGAAAAAAAATTCCAAATAATCAAAGTGGACTTACTTGGTTTTCATGCGACAGTGACGATAAAAGCGAAATGCGTTTTGTTCAAAAGTCAAAATGGTGAGCGTTCATGATTCCAAAATCGATTCAATTTGAGACACGAGGGCCCGATTGGATTCCATTTTTGATTCATGATTCACTTTGATGGATTTTCAATTCAAAGATTTCGCGCGGTACCAAAAAGCAATGCCGCAATTGGTACGAACTTCTTGCTGTAACTCGGTGCATTTGTAAAAATATGACCAATTAAATTAAGAATTGAAGCCAATGTGGTTCCATGAATCACGTCTGTTACAATCAACACATCTTCCGCCGTTTTGATTCAATACGCTACTTTTACGTCGTGACAAGATCACGTGACGCGTGAAGTCGTGTAAATTTATTGGGGAAAGGATGTTTTTAAAAGTGTCGCTATATGGTTTTATGAATCGATATCGGACCGGAAAAGGAAAATCGATTCAACTCGATTTATCGATTTTTTTTTAAAACCCAACCTCATTCATGATTTGTAATTTTTTTTTTTTCTAGAACATTTTTTGCCATTATGAATCAGTCCCGTCATGCCCAACAAGCTCCAACAATGTTAACCGAGCGCCTGAAAAAAAAAAAAAAAAAGGCAAGTTGAAAGGTAGAATGTGAAAGGAAGTGAAATGGTAATCCCTGCCTCTGTCTTTTGTTTGGAATAGAAGAGCAATCCAAACAGCGGTTGGCTGGAGGAAGCCGAGCGCTTTGAAAGAGACACTTCCTCACCGCAGGAGGCCGAAAAGCAAAATCAGCAGATTTAGCATGTCAAAGTGGCCGCACGGCAAAGAGTGGGAGTCGAAAAAAAAAAGGGGGCGGGTGGGAGCTTCAAGGGAGCAAAGTTTCTCAGTATGGGGAGGAGGGCCAGGGGGGCGGGATTTAGGAAATTGGACTCGTTGGTTACTTTTCTACCCCGACTTCTCCGGCCTTGAGTGCATACTTGTCCCCCGTTTGGCTGTTGCTCGGGGGAACGGGCGAGAGCGCCGAGCTCCCAATAAAATACGCCAGTGTTGCGGACAAGCTGTGTTGACAGCAGCCTTCCCGCCACAAAAGTCCCGCAGCAAACATCCAAACGCTTTGCGGCCATTCCAGTCAAGCGATGGCGTCCGTTTGAACCACCCGAACAGTAGAAAGGCCTCGTTCTATAATTCCATTAGAGCAACGGCTCCTGACCCTGACTTAATTAAGTGGCAAATGGCGGAATGATTCTCCTCAACGCAAGGCCCACGGAGTCAAGAACACATGACTGGATTCAAATAAAGAGCAACAAACCGGGACAATTAGTCAAGCCTGAAAGGACAATCGGGGATTTATAGGAAGGGAAACTGAGACGCCGCATCACAAGAGGAGGATGGCCGTCCCACCGACCACAATCAAAGCTTTGGCTCCTCCCCCTTTAGTCCACACGTCCAGATTGCAAAAAAAACCCAAAAAAACAGAGGCAGTGAAGAGGAGCAACCGTCCACCGTTGAGCTCACAGTCGGGTTCCATTCCCATGCAGCCGCAAGCGAGGGGAGACGGCAGAGGAAGAGGGACAGCGGCGGAGAGTTTGGGGGGCCGAGATGGGAAGCGACAGGAAGAAAAGAAAAGGCAATGAAAGCGGGGGGCCCCCAAACTATCAAAGGTTGCTAAGGGCCAGCCATCCAGTAAACGCAGCAGCCAAAAGTGCAAAAGAAGGCCGACGCCCCCTTTTTCCACCGAGCGGGACAGTTTTGCTTCACTTTCGTTGTTTTTTGTCGTGGCCGTAAAAGTTAGCTCACCAGCCACCTTAGGAACGTTTTCTTTGAGAGTTATAAAATCGGCCGTGCGGGCAGAAACTGATTGACATTTTAACGACTAACTTCCAGGAAATCCGTTTCTTTTCCATAGTCTGGTCTCTTCCTTTCAAAGTACTGCTGCCAGTATGTGCATGGGAAGGCTAGATTTTTTTTTTTTTCGTCCAATCAAATTTTAGCCTTGATGGGTCGGATTTTCCGGTCCCACTTAACCGCGAAAAACGAGGGATTACTTTTTTTGGGGGACACAAAATGCCATAGGCGACTTTTTTATTTTTTTTTTACAGAAAAAGCTGTAGGTGACTTTTTTTTTTTACACAAAATACCAAAAACTATTTTTTCGTTTTTTTAAAATTATTTTTTTTTTTACATAAAATACCAAAAACAATTTTTTCGTTATTTATTTTTTTTTTACACAAAATACCGTAGGCGACTTTTTTTAAAATTTTTTTACACAAAACGCCAGAGGCGACAACTAGTCTGGCATATTACAAGGTTAACGGTTGTTTTTGCAGATTTGTATGCAGTGGGATTTTTTTTTTTTTTTTTTTACAGGAAACTTTTCAAAAACACAAAGAAGAGACTCTGCGTTTTACGAGCCCGCCGTCTCGTAAACGCGGTTAACAGGTGGAGCGCTCGCCGTTTTTTCTTGCTTCCCCGGTGAGCAGATGTTCCAGCATCCGCGCGGACACGATTGAAAAGGTTGTTGTGTCATTCCGAGCAGAACCGGACGGGCGAGCATCTGGGTGCCGCGGGCGGGCAGACGGATGAGTTGAATATATCGTGACATTAATGAGCTTGTCACACTCGGCCATGATGGAGTGGCTGCGTTTTTTTTGTTTTTTTGTGGCGGCAAGGCTGAGCACCCTTAACTGCTGTTAATCCCTCCTCAACTCTTGACTCGCGCACAAAACTGAGAGGGAATGACGGCACGTCGCTCTTGTGCCCCGACGTGTCCCAATCCGTTTTTTGCTAAAACCCGCATCACGTTTGTTACTGTTGCTAAGCACTTCAAGCTTTTGGAACGAATGTAGCAGTTTTTTTTTTAAAGCATTTCAAAGCTTATGTCCAGATTATCAAAATCACATTTGGAAACAATGTACAAAAAAAAAAAAAAAAAAAGAGCAAGAATATTACAGTCACGATTTACAAGAAGCGCAATTACTAATTGACACCTAATCGATTATTAAATAAATCGCCGATCTGCTCCAAGACAATCGTAAACATGAAACCTGTTCAATGAGACGGCATTCGACATGTTTAAGGTCGAACAAAAGTTGAGTGTGCCAGTCCACTCGCTGGCGTGGGAGTCATTAGCGAGCGCGCGGGCCTAATTACTGACCTGTGGCTTTGATTCCGACTGAGAGCGAGCGAGAGCAACTCATTCAGTCCTTTGAATTAATGACTCGTCCTCCATGAGCGCTTGAGGCTATTCTAAATTCTAAATCTCTTCCACCACTTGGAAGCTGCGACTTGCTCTTTTAACTCATTCGCTATCAGCCGAGTGAAAAAAATGGCTCTTTGACGTATTTATCCGTCAATGGCAGTGAGTGAGTTAAGCGCCGACTGTGCAGAAGAGAACGGGTTAAAGTGTTGTTGCGGAGTTGGAGGGACGAGGGGGAGGGCGGCGGCGGCTGGTGGGTGGGGGGGGACAGACGGGGGGGGGGGCACAAGTTTGGAGAGGTTAGCGATGTGATTCATTTTTATTACCGCGCAGCCCCTGCAGGCGGCAGGAGCGGCAAATTATTTCTGAAACAAAGTGGAGGGCTCTCATCAGAGCTATTACCTGGCCGTGGCCGAGGGCGGCGCGCGGCCCACAGAGGGTGACGGCGAGGGGCCCGCGCCGGTGAGGGATAGCCGACCGTGTTGGCCCGCGCTCCGGGACATCTTGCCCGCCTTGCCCAAAATGACAACTGCTGTCTCTCTTTCTGTGCGTGTGTGCGTGTGTGTGTCGTTTTCTCTCACAAACTCGCCAAGCAATTAGAGGCGACGTGCAAAACACAACGACTGTCGGGTGCTAATGAAAAGAACAACGCCCTTCCAATATTTGCCGAATGTAGTCACTGGATGAGACGGCCGCAAAGGTATGAAAAGAATCAATTCATCGATTAATTCCGAGTTGGGAAAGCACACCCGGCGAGTCATTTGGCATCTTATGAGATATTTATGGACATGTGTTTGCGTCCGTCTTGGTGGCAAGAACTTAGACGTTCTGTTCGCAAGATCCATGCTTGGGTGAGTTTGGTGTGGCAGAAATTTAGAGATTCTTGTTTTCTCCCAATTTTGTGGCTCCTTGAGAGGCTGAGAAGGTTTAAAAAAAAAAAATGTAATTTAATTTTAATTTTATTTTTCAATGTAATTTTTATTTTATTTTTTAATGTAATTTTTATTTTATTTTTTAATGTAATTTTAATTTAATTTTTTTATTTTAATTTAATTTTTTAATTTAATTTTTTAATGTAATTTTAATTTGATTTTTTTATTTTAATTTAATTTTTAATTTAATATTTATTTGAATACACAGCGGTGAGCATCTCTGGCCACAGCGTGACCTTGTGACAGATTTAGCCATTTCATATTATTTGCCTTTCCCGAATGAGTCAGAATCGTTGTGCGTGAAAATGTGAACGTTCTGAAAGTACACGTCGTACTTTAGTAAGTTCGTCCAACCTGGTCGTAGGTAACGACGAGCACGCGAATGGTAATAAACAGCCGTCGCATTAGCGGGCCTGCAATCAGTCTGATGTACGCCGGTAATCTCTCAGCCTGTCTGCCGATGACCGGCGTTCTCCGTTAACTCAAGTCGTCAAAATACAAAAAAAAAAAAAAAAAAAATCATCAGGGGGTAAAACTAGTGTTGCAGGAGACATTCCATCAGACAGCCGGCTGATACTCGAGTAGTTCCTGAGCGCTTCAGATGAGGTGTCACAAATGTTTAGCGGGAGCGACGCGCCACAAAGCGGCCGCTCGTCACCGGCGGGACACAATTAAAAAATTGTGAAAATGACGCGCGGGCCAAAAGAAAAAGACGTCAGGTGAGGATTTATGGCGTGCAAAAAGAGAAGGAATCCCATTAAGTGAGCCACAATTCATCATTCATGATAAAGCAACACCCAACGAGACGCCAGAGCTTGGCGTTAACCGTGTGATATTTTACAACCGCTCCCAAGATTACTTATGCCGCAAATGAGATTTATTGTTTGACGGGGGAAAAGAATGGAGCTGCTGCGGCTGCGACTTTTTTTAAAGACAATGAAGGACCTTCCTTCCCCAGGCGACACGCGCGGACGAGTGACAGCGGTAGCGAGAGGAATCAACATCAATAATCTTTCATCGGGACGACTGGCGCGAGCAATTTAGAGCAGAAAGCATTCGATAAATAACTCTAGGCCATCATTCAGTGCAGAAGTGGCAAGAGGAAACCGGGCGGCGTGGCGCCGTCGCATCGGGAAAAACAGCACAAACTGGTTTTTTTGTTTTCTGTGGATTTTTGCCACAATAGTTTGACTTCTGAAAATACCCCAAAAGGGCACCTGGTAAAAAAATATCAGCTTGCGCTCACTTGGACATTTCATAAAATGTATCGTTTTAACTACAATTTAAAAAAGTTCCCCAGTGTTGGAAAGACGCGGTTGAATTTGTCAAAATACCACAAGGAAAAAAAATTACCGCCACTTTACACACCCTGTTTCACGTGTGGTTGAAATCAGCGAGTCCTCGTCCGATTTTCGTTAGCTTGCGCGTCGCGTCGCAGCTCGGCAGCCTCATGTCATCTCGTCACCAAGTGTACCGTAATTTTCGGGCTAAAAGGCGCACTTAAAAATCGGTGAATTTTCTCCAAAATTGCGTCTTACAAGTCGGTGCGCTGTTAATTCCGGTTGTGCTCGCTGACGTCAAACCGAGTTTCTGTGGTACACGAAACTTTGTCGTCATTTTTTAGGATTCAGTAAATCCACACTTGTTTGCAATGTCGTTTTTTGTTTTTGTTTTACTTTGTCGTCTTTGATTCAAATTCCTTTCTTGCTCTCATCGGCATCCAATCATCCCGAAAACGAGAACTACTTCCCGCTTTTGTGTCTAAGAATCATGGGAAATGTAGTCCTACCATGCGCAAAACGTTTCTTCATTTGTGCTGCATGTTTGGTTTTCATTTGGCATTTTTGTATTTTATCTCAAGTAAATTTCTTAATATATTTTTTTTTTTTGGGAACACGATGCCTCGTGAGTGGAGGACTTGACTTTTCGCCAGCAAGTCCAAAGCGCCGGCAGGGAGAAGGTTTCAGACAGCGGCGAGCGATGACCCGGGCCGCGGTGATGGATACGTGACGGGGCCTCTCGGGTCCCGAGGGGGTCCCGACTCTCGGGGTTCGGCTTTAACCATAATGGTGTGCTTAATTACCTGCACAGCCACACGGCGGGCCATTCGTCAGCCCGGCGACTCCAACGCTTACCTGTCACCGCGAGATAAACAATCCTCCGCCTTGCGCGACTTCACAGAGGAGCTTACGGTGAGCCGGCATTTTTTTTTTTTTTTAAATTCCTTCCCTCCGATTAACACTTCCATGTCAAGGGAGGAACTTAATGGATTTGGAGCGAGCGAACACATTTAGCGGTGAACTGCTAAATGATGTCACCTTCGCGATGCTCGGCGTGAATTAAGGACGGACAGCAAATGAAGGGAAAATTAGGAGATTAAGTTAAATTTGTTATAGCAAAAAAATAAAAAAGTAAAGACTTGACTTAAATTTAAAGTGGTTTTGGTGCTAATTTCAATTAAAGACTTGAAATCGGCGACTAAATATATTGAGTGACACCGAATCTATTTTAAAGCCTCCAAATGTCGATTGCGGGCCTCACCTGGTGCTGTCGCTGGCCGGCCTGCTGTAGCCCTCGAGGGCGCCTTCCCAGATGCCGTTGGCCATGGAGTTGCCGATGGCCGTCATCACCATGCCGAGCTCCACGGGCCAGTCGTCCAGGTCCAAGGAGCGCACGCGCGACAGGTGGGTGCCCAGGTTCCGGTGGATGCCCGAGCACTCGATGCACATCAGGGCGCCCAAGTTCAGGCTGGCCCAGTCCGGATCTGCATGGCGCCACGCACAAAACGTCAATTGTACAATCTTCAACTATTGGGCATGTGCTGAGGTTCTGGATTTGAATCTGAACTCCGCCCCCCCCCCCCCCCCCCCCAAAAAAAACAATCACGTTTTTTGCGGTTACTCTCAAATACCCCAAATTGCCACAAGAGGGTGCCAAAGCACTGTTTAATAGGAAAGTAGTACATGGAAGTATCAGTGTTTGGGTGATACATCTCGACTGAGCGTCAAGCCGTGCATCTTGTTGAGGAACTAAGTTTAGCCTGGGTTGTTAGCGGAAGTTCACAAACATCTTTGTTGCATGTGCATTAGGGACTGACATTTTTGTGGGTCACGGCAACGGGAGCACAATCAATAAATACTAAATACAAAAAAAAATCAAAATCGTAATCATCTTCGTAATGCCGCTCATGAAATTGTCGGCGATGACGAGCGCGGCAAGTGTAGCGTCGAGCGTTGATGTGAACCAAATGGACTCACTCGCTGCGTCGCAGTCCACACAGAAGCTGTTGCCCCTCACGTTGCGAATGGACTGGATGGCCATGGCGTCGCTCTGGCTGCCTAATCGAGACTGCGGACAGACAGGAGGGAAGGACTTGAATGGGCGGAGTCCAAAGCAGACTCGGATCAAAGAAAATGTGAAAATGAGGCGAGCTGACGCCAGCCGGCGATGCCCGTCACTTGCAATAAGACAACGCGGCAGCGCACCTGTCGCACCGCCTCGTATCTGTGACAGCGTGACGAGGACGAGGGGGCGAGAAAATGTGGGGTTGGGGCGATTGAAGCGTCGGACGCTTTCAAGTACCTTATTCTTGATGCTCTCGCACGACTGCAGGCTGGCAAAGATTTGACTCTCGATGGCCTGCACCCACAGCTCGCGCTCGTCGTACGTGGACGCCTCAAAGTTCCACGTCTGACCGCTCAGCGACACGATGATGAACTCAAAGGAATCTTCTTGTTCTGATTAAAAAAAAAATTAAATATATAAATAAATAGTTCAAAACTTAAGAAGAGGCCAAGGCCTTCTCTGCTGGCCGGACATAATCAAGAAATCGTGATCATATTCTTCACATTGATGTCATTTTTAGGTTCGTGTTTTTATCAGAATTCAGCTGGTTCGTGTTGCCAGGCAGATTTCATAACACCAGTTTCATCCGAGGCCTTCAGACAAAATCGTGCGGGAGTCTGTTCTGTCAAAATCAATGATTTGATAGACCGTTGCGATAGAAAGTTGCAGTCGGGGCTTAGGGCATATATATAGCCATACAAGCAGTCGACAGACTCTTTTGTGCAGCTTGTAAAAAATTTTTTAAAAATAAATAAATAAATAAAAAATACTAATAATAATAATAAAAAAAAAATTATTAATAGTTTTTTGAAAAATGCTTCAGAATATGAAAAGAAACTCCGGCGTTGCGTTCAAATTGAGAAGCTCCAATGCAATTTTCTATTTCTAGACCCTTTTTATATCTTAAAAAAAAACAGCAGCAAGCTAATTACTCTGTTGGCTGCCCAGGCAATAAATTGGAGGCATTAAAAGACTTTCATGATGGAGATTAAAAATGCAAAGGATGGCTGACTTCCTAAACTGATGAGCAGAGAAGGCAAAACAAATCCAATTGGCCATGCCCGCCGATGCAGTCGCGGAAGAAGCTCCTATTGAAAGCGGAGGAAACACAAAATCCAACAATGGAGACAACTTTGCATCACTCGGACGGCAGCAGAGCCTCCAAAAATATTTTCCTGGGCGATGATCCCGTCGCGTGGGCTTGATTTTCACATCACAAATGAGTTTAGCCGATCCCCTACCGTCTCGATTACGACGAGAAACTGAACCATCGCAGATTCGGAAGTGATTTAAAAAAAAAAAAAAAAAGTCAGATGCCGATAATCGGCAAAATGCCAAATATCGGCCTTGATTATCGGCCCGGTTGATAATCGGTCTATCACTAACAGCTAGTTCGGGGACTTGTCTCATGATTGTCGATGGAGCTTAGCGGTTGAATAACTTCATGTTTTGCACTTTCATATTTCATCACCAATAAACAGCAAATTGAAATGAAAGACGTCTCGTAGCGGGAGCAAAATCTGAGGCTGACGATTCGCTGTCCTTAGCGACGACCACATTTATCTTCACTCACATTTTAAGAATCGGAGAATATGTTACAAATCGGAAGAATGCAAGCGCGTCAATTGCTCTGCAAAGTAATTCCGCTGCATGCAAGTGTTTTTTTTCTCAGGCCCACTAAATCTTAGCGTGAACAATGCGCCCAAAGCTTGCATGGCTGCGAGCTTTTACCGGCAACCTGCAATGAGGAGCCTGTGAAGAGGCCATTAGAGCTTCTGTTATTACCGCGAGGTTGCAGGTGGCATCCGGCAACAACCACCTCGTCACATTAAGCGCAGCATTAACCTGTTGACCGTTTTTATCCATCAACAAGTTCCTGACGATTACGACGAAATGAACGCCGGCGACCGAAAGCCAGCCCGCTGAGTGATGCGCTAAATATGATTTGGCTTAATTAACACGGCCTCATTAAAAAAAGGGAAGTGAAGAGCGGAACGACGGCGCGGCGATAAAGACGGAGCAGCCCGAGAAGATAAACATCGGCCGGCATTTACACGGATCATAAATCAGCTCGGGAACTTGCGCGAGTTGTTCTGGGAAGGAAGGAAGTTAGCGGGCAAGCGTCGACACGAAATACGTAATCCATGGCTAAAATGTCGACGGCGCGGCTTCAGGTTGTGCGAAGTTCTGGCTTGCGTTATTTTGAACGTCGCCGATGTCCAAGTTGAGCTCGGAGGTCTGCAAACACGGCGAAGCGGCAATTGGCGGTTATGCTGCAGGCAAGCGGAAGAAGCGACCGACAGAAGCAAAGTCAGCCGTGAGTTAAAAAGCTTTCAACTTTACCAAACACGTTTTCTAATTTGGTTTGAATTCTAGTCAATGAATGTTCTTTTTATAGTTCTGGAAAATATTCCAAATTTCTCATCAAATATCAACGTAATCGATGGACGAGGAAGAAAAAAATAAATGCGCTGAGAGCATTTAAGGTGCACGCTCCTTTGTCACGCTGAAAGGAATGAGAACTGTGGACCAGATTAGCACCTCAGGGCGCTGATGCGAGCCCAGCTGAGTTCTCTTTTTGTACGCGGGCCTCGCCGGAGACAAAACCTCACAAAGGACTTCGCAACAGTCTTTAGCCTTGAGGACCTCCCCCCCCTCCCCAAATCCATTTGTGCAAACACTCGATGGAGACGGCGCTCGGAGGAGGCGAAAGGTGAGCTATGGTTTGGCGCCCGGTGTCGCACGCCGCCGCACGCGTCAGCCAGTCACTTAAAGAAGTGCTCGCCATTCCCCGTGAATTAATGAGCAGTTGGGAAGAACAGGCCAAGGCGGCGCCCATCTGTAAATGTCAGCGGCACTGCTTGCTCATTTTACACATCATTAAAGCCAATATTCCTAACCTGTATCAGAGCAATCAGGAGCAGGCCATTACTGCGACAGGAGCCCCCCGGGGGGGAACCGCGACGCACACAGAGAGAGAGAGAGTGGAGCGCACTCGCTATCTATCTGCCGCACACCAGCGCCAGCCAAAAGTACAAGAAACAAACACATGAAATCAGCGGCGCTAGCGCGTTTAACAACAGAGCCCGATGAGAGCGGCGGCCAATTAAACGCGCGTCTGTGGGCAGCCCCAAATGACAATCTTGTTATTTCCTTCCCTCCGTCGGGTGCGCGGTGCGCAGGAAGTCATTACGAGAGCGCGGGCTCCGGGGACAGCTTTGGGAAATGAGAGCGAGTCGGGGAGCGACAAAAAAAAAAAAAAACAAAGTATTGAGATAAACACCCGCCATTAGCGCAGGCAGTTAAAGCTCCATCTCCTAATCCTCAGCTGGACTCCAGAGGATGTTAACCCGTGCTATGCTGAGGTGCAGGACATTTGCACACTTGATTAAGTTGAGTTTTTCTCCAGCGGAACTGACTTCAGAACTTGCTAACTACTTGGTAACTTTTTTTTTTTAAAGCTGCGTACCCCCTTCGAAACAAATCTGCTTTTGCACAATAAAGGCGTCATCAAGCAGAATTCATTTGCAGTTGAGATGGGGACGAGTAAACGCCTTCTCAGGAGGGAGTCTCGGAGTACTCCAAAAGTTAATGCGCATCACTTTTTTTTTTTTTTGCAATAAAAAAAAACAAAAAAAACATTTTCAACATTGATATTATTAGGCACCGTGGCACAGTCAAATATTTTTAATTAATCGATGAATTGGATTGAATTTTTAATTTCCATGGCTTTTTTTCAATATGCAAAAATGTCATTTTAATTCAGTTACAGGTTTGCACCGCAAAACCCGGCCGTCAGAAAATATTGATTATTAGGGCCGGGGCATTGATTCCAATTTCCAAAATCAATTTGATAGATAAGGGCCCAATTTGATTCGATTTTTGATTCACGATTCAGTTTGATTGATTTTCGATTTAAGGCATTCTCAGAAGAACCATGACTGCAATTAATACAAACTTCTCGCATTATTAAAAATATTTACAACATTAATAATTGAAGCCAATGCAAGTAATCGTTTTATTTCCCATGACTTGATCAAAACAATAAATACATTGTTTTAAAAAAACAAACAAACAAACAAATAGAGGACTGCAGACATCTGAGCATGTTTAATGTTGAGAGGCTGAAATTGCAAGTATTTGGAAGTTTTAAGTTGAAGAAGCCCTACGAACGATTAATCGATTATCAAAATTAATTAACGATGAATTGTCAGTTAATCGTCGCAAAGGCAGTACAGCTTTCCAGATTTCGCTCAACATACGATCGTGTGTGCTTCGATTTTTGTGTTTCTCTCCGTAACAGTCCCCCCCCCTCACCTCGGCCCCTCCCTTTTTGCTTCTAAACACCACTCTCACATTTTCCTTTTCAGGTGGAGACACATTAATGACGTTTACCGACACCGTGCATTGATCAGCGAGAACGCCCACTCTTTATCGGCCGTCTTTTTTTCCCGGCAAACTTTATGGCGGTGCGGCTCGCGGAAACGTGTCGTTGGCGGCCGCTGCGAAACGCATTACGGGCTGTCACTCGCCCCGTCGTGCGTCCTGCATCATCCTCTAAGCACATGAGAAGTTCATTACATGGCAGAGAGCAGGATATTAACCAGCGTGTCCAACGCGCGCAGGCAAATGTGACAGGAGTCGCATCGGAAAAAACGAGAAGCCGGAATATTTTCAGCCATGATGGCGCCCGGTGCGACACTTTCCAGCATGGATGAAAATATTGGGAGACTCCCTAGTTATTTAATAAACGGTTTATTTGGAGATTGCTTCAAATTGCTTTTTGGAGGAATTAGTTAGCTTACTCATAAAGAGCGCGCAAAAGGGAGCTCGCTGTAATGCAATTTGACCAGTTAATTGGGTTGAAAGTAATGATTTCCGTTTTCGGGGGATTTCTTTTTGGTTGTTTTTTAAATGTCAGCTCATGTATTTTTGTTACATAGAAATTGTTTTCTTCGTAACAGAAAATAATTGAGAAGCACTGCTTTAGCGGTCGTTATCATTGTTCTCCACCGACTGTCAATTTTCTCGACGACTTTTTTTATCTCAGAAGAAGAAGAAGAAGAAGAGTGTCGGGCAAAGCTTGGCGCAGTTATGCAAAGTTGACACGTGAAGATCGCTTCTCCCGCCTTTTTGTGTCGAACGCGCTCGCTCATGAGTACGCCGCGTTCCGGCGTTCGACTTCAGAATCTTTGCGTGGCAAGGCGATTGTTGACGCTGACCTCATCGCATTGAATATAAAAAGCATCGGATGATGATCACGCCGGTCCAAAAGAGTCGTTCAAACCTTAAAGAGCAGCTGTCAAGAAGCCGGGATTTTTTTTTTTTTCTCTTGTCTAATGATTGTAAATGCTAAGCGTCATTTAGGAGGCGTCATCGCCATTGTTGCCGTTTCTCCAGCGTATCCATCTTGTTGATGGATCACGTCGCTCGTCTGACATCAGTTTTATGGCCTCCGAGATGCGTCGGAGTGTTTCTACAATGGCGTCCAATTAGAGCGCTCCATTCATCATTTGTGCGGCGGGATCATTATTAATCGGGCCAAGAGTCGGGCTGACAATCCCCCGCCGAGATGGGCCGCGGCGGCTTCTGGACGGGGGGGAAGTTCACGCGCACAATGGTGGACCCGACTTTGACCTTTTGCGGGCAATCGTTGAGCTACTTTTCCAATCAGCCGCCAAAATTTGGAACGCATACCCGTCGGGTCATCAAGAAATATATTTTCGGGCGTCTCCCAATTTTCCTACCTTCATTTCCCGCCGCCAGACCGTCAGGCTTGGTGATGCCAGTGCTCTTTTTCCGTCTGTGTTTCTTGCGATTGGCGTGCGGCGAGGGAGGCGGATCGAGCTTAGGACTCGTGGCGCTGCCCGCACTGCTCGTGGCCGGGTCACTTGTTCCGTTGGCTGGAGGGGGAAAAATAAAAAGAGATAAAGCGTTACTTTGACCGTTTACATTTTTTTTTTTTACAAATCCTGTACAATCATTACATTCAAACATTCCAAATCCACCCCCCCCCCCAAAAAAAAACGTTTGATATCAGAGGAAAATAGTTGCAAGCAGATTTTCAAACACTGTGGTACAAATGCGCCGAATGATGTACAATTTTTATAACCATATTTTGGTTAAAAAAAAAAAATCCTTAAAGGGGAAGTCAATCCTCCCAAACAAAAATTGTCGAAACGCAACATTCTGATTAATATTATTTTTGGAATAGGTGTTATAAAATCCACCCGTATTTGTACATCTCAGGTGGCGGCCATTTTGAAGCTTGTTGTCGCCTGAAAATGACATCACAGTTGCTCGGGGCTCAGCTCACGACCAATCATGGCTCAGCTTCAGAAAACAGGTGAGCCGTGATTGGTTGTAAGATGAGCAACTGCGATGTCATTTTCAGTCGACAACCAGCATCAAAATGGCCGCCACCTGAGCTGCTAAACACATTTGTTTGATAAAATGTAAAAAAAAAAAAAAAAGAAGAGAGGTAGCGTGTGTCTGTTTCTAGCTCGTCGGTACAATCTATCATTTTTTCACCAAGGGGCTAAAATATTTGTAGCATCCAAAGCTAAGGCTCAGTTACAACCTAAGCTAACGTTAGCATTTCTATCCGTGTACCTCAAACGTTGAATCTGATGAGACAAGCTGTGCAAATTCACCCTAATCACGTCGTACGAACTCTCTGTGGGTGATTGCCATTGTAACTTTTTGACGGGCTCGTAAAACCAAGCCTACGAAAAAAAAAAAAAAAAAAGCACCACCCCACTGATAAGCCGTTGAAACTTTCCAGTTTCGTTAATACGACCTAACAACATGGCCTGGCTTCGTCATCTGTCGCCAAGGAAACATTTCAGGACTTCCACGAGTCAATAAAGTTCTAGAGTCGCTTGTTTGCTTCCTAAATTGCTCAATTATTTGAGCCTGACCCAAAGCTCATATGCATGAGAAGCGTTCGTAAAAAGCAGACAGGAAACGGTTCCTCCACCAACGGCGGAGTGAAAGACAGGTACGGGGGTGGGGGGGCAGCAGTGGACAAATGGACACCCAAGTCAGCCTCCGGCAAAACTATATGACTGTCTGAGAGTCACGGTGAAAGAGGCCGCTTTGTTTCTTGTAAGTGATTTTATAAATGTGATATTAACCGGCGCTACCGTTGGGCAAAGCCAGAGAGGGATGGGACAACGGGAGGGGGTTGTCAGCTCGCCATCCGTCTGATTTCCTGACATTTGACATCACTTTCCCTTCCTCTTCCCCCTCCGGATGCCATTATGAATCGAGGAGAGGAGAGTGGTGGTGGTGGTGGTGGCGGGGGGGGCCGCAGGGGCCTGAGGGAAGCAGCAAAGGAGGGAGGGCCGGTCGGTAGATGGGCCCCCGTATTGCTCTCGTCTTCCCACCCTGTGCGGCGCTGGCAGCCTCCTCGATTGTCTCCCATCAAAAGCTCATTGTAGTGTGGCAAACGCCATTCATTTCCCTGAGCGCCGTCCCAGCCCCCGGGGGCCGAGTGCAGGAGGACAAGAAGGCTCGGGGATTATTGCTGTTGTGGTTGCCACTCGCACATGCCGTAATGTGCGGCGCGGCGCCATTAGCCGGTGTACAACATTAGGCCTAATTCAGTCATTACCTTTAGGGAGATGCGGCTGTGTTGGAGGAGTGGGATGCGCTCAGCGGGGGATTGAAGATGCCAAACGTGGAGGAATGGGAGCGTGATGGTGGCGAGGGGGGGGGGACTTGAGTGGAGGAGGCCCGCGGATGCTTTTTGTTTGGAAGTGGCTCAAAGTGTTGGCGACAACACCTGAGACTTGATTTTAGGCGGTGCTTCGCAATTTTTTTCTGTTACGTCCTCCTTAGCAAGAAGAAAACATTTCGTGCCCCCCCCCCCAACCAACCACCGCCGCCGCCGCTATTATAAATAATAGCATTTTCATTGCAAAACAAACCTACACTGTAGAGTTAATACTTGCCACTGCCAACTAGTGGAGTGGAGGTGCAATTACACTTAAAAAAAAAAAAAGCATGTTCCCCTAGAGTCAGCCCCCCCTCCAGCATTGCACCCCCATTATTTGAGAAGCACTGATTTAAGGTGAGGAAATTGCATTTAAGGAACATTTGCTGGAAGTTTTTGTGCCGTGGCGGAAATTTCAAATCAATTATAAATAAATATATTCCTTCCTAGAATGAAAAAAAAAAAACAAAATAAATAAAAGATAAAAAAACACATCAAATCACAAAAAACTACCGTACACTAGTGTGCTGTTAGTCAACCTGAAATGTTGCTTTTATTGTTTAATTATCATTTTAATTATATTTAATTACTCAAGTTATGGCAAAATTACATGCGAGCAGTTTACAAATACAAATACCATTGAAGGCAACATTTGGAACGTTAACAAATAAGAAGCACTACCCCGAGGCGTGTTCCATGCTTGTTGTGAGTGTCTTCATTTTTGTATTTGTGCATTTAACTTTTTGTCCTGTTCAATGAACGGTTGGAAGTGCATCGCCGACCGTTGCTCTTTTTCTTCCCACTTGAGTGGCGATGTATTTGAAGCTTGCTTATCATTTTTATTCTTTAAAAAAATAAAAAAGAATAAAATCGACAAAACTCCCAAATGGGGCATTCTTAGCAAAAAAAAAAACAAAAAAAAAAAAACGCGGTATACTGTCTCCCCTTTGGTTGTCTCCAACACTGATTCAGTCTAAACAATTTGAAGTCAAACCTCTAAAGGTTATCTCAACGTTTCAGCCTGAGAAGCGATTAAAAAAAGGGGACGTTGCGTCCGCCATGAATAAACGGAGCTGCGCTTCTGCCGCACGTGTAGCACATCCTGGTCCAGGCGTCTGTTTCAATTTCCCTGCTCGCCGACAACAGCCCCCCTGAGACGAGTCATTAGCTGGCTCAGACAGCTGGGGGCACGGGGGTCCTCCGTATGCCCCCCCCCCTCTCGATGCTAACGTCTGTCCTGCCAGCTTCGCGCCGTATGGCGGGGCTGCGAGACGGGAGCGGCAACCCGCCTCCGACGTGACAGCCAGCATTTGTTTAATGTCGCTTGAGGTTAAAGGGGAGGGCTACGCCTCGAGGGGGGTGTGCTCTTACAGAGGCGCGAACACCTCTAATTATCAATTTCTGCCCCTAATGTGGTGGAAAATGACCCCCCGGGTCTGCTCATCCTCTACCTGAAACAAAGATATGCCTCTCGCTGCGATTGAGCCGGGGACTCAAGGTTGGGCCGGCCGAGAGCCCGGGGCCGCATACGGTTCAGTGAGAGCGAGCGATTGTGCTTTTTATTAGCCACGCCCCCCGCAGATGCAGACGGACCAATTGCAGCGCAGCACAGAATGCTAAAAGTTAGCAAAGATAGCGAAGAGTGAACGATGTGTGTGTGAATTCGGTTGAGCTCATAAAGCAGGCTTCGCACGATCAGGATTTTGGAGCCAATCACCGATCAAAAGATGGACCAATCTATGAAATCTTAAACAATTTATTTACTGTACTGTTGGCGTTGCTATCAATTATAATTTGCATATAAGTGATTGTCATTGAAATGCATTGACAAAAACCCCAATCAATTAAACCCTGAATATTCGGAAAATAGGTGAGACACTCGACCTCATCCAGAAAAATAAAAAATAAATACAATTTTGAAATATTGGGAAAAAAAATTAAAAATATCTTTGACTTGTATTAATAATTAGGGCAGCACAGAACGTTCCTGAAGTGAACGAGATTGCGTTTCCTGTTGTATCGTATTTTGTGGGTTTGATCAATGATGTCATCGATGAATCGGCAAATAATAACGATCACCCATTTTGCATTTAATGCGATCCAGCCGCACTGGTCCGTGTAAAGTGGAGTAAAAAGACCAAATTCTTTCAATTGAAGTGGATAAAACACCAAATATTAAACATAAAATATATTAAAAAAAAAAAACAATCAAGAACTCATTGTTCGCTCAAATTAGCGAATGTTTTCACCCTCACAACTCAAGTCAAGTTATCGCACACCGGAGCGATCATCCTGTGGTGTTTGAAAACCAATCCAACGCAGACAATCCTAAATATTAAGCCGATTTTGTCTTCTTTGTATTTTCTGGCAGTCTGGATGCAACGGGGGCGCCATACTGCCTCTCACAGGTCACTTTTGTTACTACATCAAATATGAATTGAAGGAAGAAGCAAACAAATGTTTCTGGAGAAACACAATTTAGGAAGCCCGGATAAGCGACAGCAAATCTCCATTTTCTCCAAACTCTCGGATCATACGGCAAACGCCCAAGTGGCAAAGTCATTTGATTGTTATTCAAGAGGCTGCGTGCGCCGAACGCCGTGATTCCGCCGGGCCCCTTGACACGGCAGCCCTGCCTGTCCTCAATCAAACGGCTGCAATTAATGGCAAAAATTAGAAACAATCACCGCCTCCCCCTTATTATCCTCAATTAGAGCTTGCTAATCAAGGCCTGATCGCGCTCCGCTGCTCTCTCCAAACTAAATGTCAAACTTCATTACGGCCCGCCGTCGAAATCAAACCCCGCGAACATGCCATCACCTTCACATCGGGAGGCCCGTTGCGGAAAACACGCTGCTGCGGGGAAAAAAATAAAATAATTTCAAAAAAATTCAAGAACTTAATATGCTATAGGAACAACTGTGATGAACGCATGACTAGATTAAAAATCTAAATAAATATGAAACATTCTTTGTTTTCCTCGAGGTGCGGCGCCTTGCAAAAGTGCTGATTTACGGAATCTTCCGCCAATGTAAGCTCAAGTCATTCGTCCTTACAAGGTTATAAAAAGTCCCGTTATTAGCCACATGGTAAGAAAAATTCACATTAATTAAAACAATTAAAAAAAATAATAAATTGTGTCGCAAAAAGAAAATTGCATCAATTACTCTTTGTAATTGCCAACGTGTATGTCCTTCACGTGACAAATGACAATCGATTAAAAAAAATGAAATTGACATCACTTAAGCAATAAGTGTGAGTTTGCCGCTCATGTTTTGGACTTTATAATTAATATCATATTTTGCCGTTTTGAAAAACTGGAAAAAAAAGACTTTAGATTGAAAGGTTAAAAATGTTCTTTTTTTTTTTTTTTTTAAGCTTGCCAGCCATATTTTACACTCGAGTAACTGATTCAATAAAAAAAAATATTAATAAAGAGATATTTCAATATAAAGGATCTTATAGGCAAACGTAAAATAAATAAAAAATACTCAATATTAACATTTGGATTAATTTGATTTTATAATAACATCTTCAAATCTTTGGGAAGGTAGTAGGGCTTGTAAAAAAAGAGAGTTGCATTTTCTTGATGATATGAAAAAAATTCTAAAATAAATAAAGACGGCAAAAATGATCAAAAACAATGAACAAGATTAAGTCATCAAAATTGTTGTCTTGAAGCAACATGATGGAAAAATTCAAAATCAATTCTTTGGAAAATGTACTTGGAAAAAGGACAGCACCATGCTCATCGCTATGGTAACACTTCTAAGATCATAAAATTCACGCTCAGAAGCTCATAAACCGGAAATATTTCAAAACGTTGGTCACTCGGAGCCGCAATTGTGAAACTTGAGGAACTTTCAACCTGGCTATTAAGTTTTGGCTCTGAAGTCAGTCAGCAATGATTGAAGTGTAACAACGAGCGCGGCGTCTAAACAAGCATGCGACGCATTAAGAATGGCTGCACTTATCAGCGGCGGCAATAAAAAAAAAAAAAAAAAAAAAAAAAAAAAGGATCTGGATTTAATCAAAAAAAAAAAAAAAAATGGGCGCTCAGTATTCAAGAGCGGTTGCACAATAGCTTTCCAAATGAGCACATTCTCTAAATAATATGGAAATGGTTACGTGGGCTAAGACGTATTCATTCGGGGCCGAATCATCAATCTGATGCTCTTTTGCATCCCGTCGCCGTCGTCGTCCCTTTTGGTGTTAACCTGCAACCTTCGCCAAGGATAATGGAGTGACGGGGCTTCATTTGAGGGCCGCATCGGGAGCACTCTTAAGTGCGGAACAACCCTCCGTTGATTGGCGAACAGGATGCGTTACGACGGAAGACGGCCCACGCATTTCAATCATGTTTTCTGAGAGCGCCGAGCATCCTCGCTTTTCGAGGGTGTCTAAAAACTCCCCGTAAAAGCCGACTTGGACGCCAACTCCTCCGGACCTTCTACGCACGTGTGAGATGTAGTACCCCTCCATGCCATCGGGGGCGATAGTCAATGTGTAGCTTTTAACGGTGACGTCAAATAACGGCGTGAATGAGAATGATTCATTCGAATTTGCCATGTGAAAATGAGAAAAGTTTATTTAGTTCTTGAGAAATAGCTTCAATTTTCACCGTTTGTCCGCTATGGTCGCTTCCTGTTCTTGTCTAGTGTACTGACTCGCTAGCTAACAGCCAATCACAGGGCTCATTTGTTCCGCCTAGCCCGACCCGATCGTACATGTTGAATCGGCCGAACTCGCCCACCAGACGCTCCGACAGCGACTCGGACTTGACGTCACTTTTTTCCGTACCTTTCAAAATCTGGGAAAAAAATTGCTAACATAAACATAAATACGTTTTTTTTTTTGTTAGTTTCCAGAGCGTGTTTGTTCGTTTGACTTTTTTCGGAAATGTTTCGCTTTAGTTGAGTTTATCTTCTGGTGGTGCGTTTTTATTGGCTGCTGCGAGATGACAGTAAAAGGACCAGAACTTCCAGACCAGTTTTGCCACCTTCCTTCTTAGCTAGCTAGCTAGCTAGCAAGCTAACGGCAGTGTTGGAACGCTGAAATAAATACATTTAAAATCAACCCCAAATACTCATTTCGTTTGGTAAACGGACAACATACTTTCAGTTAATACTCTTCATTTTTTTCGTTTTTATTTGACTTTGTTAACGCAATTGTTTCTGTCGTTTTACTCGTTCGTCTTTGCTAACTAAAATAACCTGACCGTCGACGGCTGCGATGTCCAAGGCGGACGTGATGGCGCTGCGCCTCCAAATGAGCGCCGACGAGGGCCTCGCCGTCGGCCTCCCGCAGCGCTCGTAAAGTGCGCTCTTTAAACTGCCACGGCCCCTGGGAGAGGGGCGGGGGGGGGGGGGGGGGAACTCGAGTGTGGTGGGGGCAGTCGGCGCCGCCAATCTAATGAGAACTACCAGAGTGCAAACATGCATGGAAATGACTGTTATTCTGTTGATGTGCATTTAAGTGCTTTTTTACTGCCAAGCACAAAGAGAAGGAAATAACTGGTGATGAATGGTCCCCCCGAAAAACATTCATTTTCCTCCCCGCAAGAGAAGAGAGCAGCAAGGGGGGGGGGTGATGATGAGGAGCGGGTGAGGCGGGAAGGGGAGGGGGGTGTGGCTATGATGGAAGGCAAAGCCGCGCACGCTGAATATATTATTTGAGTTGAGCGACGCGACGGCGAGGTTGGCGGGAAGTTAACCTTCAGTGTGTCTGGGCCGCGCACGCGCCCAAAAGGTCACGGCGACGATGGCGGGGCCTGATCAGCTCATCAGCTAAATGAGCCTCGCAATACTCGCAACGCGCCTTAAGTGGACGCAATTCGCTTTCGGTGAATGAATACAACAATTACGGATTTTTGGGTTGTTTTTTTTTTTTTTCTTTCTCCTCAATTCACCAAATCAATCATTTTGTTTTCTTTCAACTCATTGCAATCTAATATCTGCCTAAATTATTTTCATCTTATTCTAAACATAAGTAATTTTCCCTTACTCTAATATGATTATATTAAACTAGGAGTACATCTTAACTGAATCATAACTTAATTGTATTAATTAAAAAAAAAACAAAGTGTGACACTGATTTTAATCCCTTAAAGGGGAAGTCAACCCCCCAAAATGTATTTCTATAAAATGTTGGAGTTGCTTTCACCCGTCTAAAAACGGCATTCTGATTAATATTGCGCTTTTCAAATATGAGTTAAGCACACGTTTGTCGCCTTCTCCTCGGCGGCCATTTTGTCACTTCTGTTGACTGAACGTGACATCACAGTTGCTCAAGACTCAGGAAACGACCAATCACGGCTCACCTGTTTAATGAAGCTGAGCCACGATTGGGCGTGAGCTGAGCCCCGAGCGACTGTGATGTCATTTTCAGTCGACAAAATGGCCGCCCCCTGAGACGGATAAAAAGGTTTTGACTTTTAGCCTGTCCTAGATTTCTCATTTGCGCTCATTAAGTTTGTTTGTTTTTCGAATCATCCGCAGCAACCAAAGTTGACGTGAGCATGGGAACGACGATGGAGGCGAGATATGAACCAACCGCGCTGCCTAAAACGAACGTATGCAACCTTATCTTATCTTATCTTTAAGCATTGCTTACGGGCGGCACTGCTGG
Organism: Idiotropiscis lumnitzeri; assembly: GCF_059441095.1. Taxonomy (NCBI): domain Eukaryota; kingdom Metazoa; phylum Chordata; class Actinopteri; order Syngnathiformes; family Syngnathidae; genus Idiotropiscis; species Idiotropiscis lumnitzeri. The sequence goes on from NC_142402.1 coordinate 20,059,883, forward strand.
TACTGGTGTTGATGGCGTCGTTCCACTGGTCGGCGCTGGAAACGGAGAAGGACCGCTGGTGCATCCCGTCCTTGCTGCCTCCAAATAAGGACGCGCCCGTCTGCAGCGACGAGCTGCTGTTGGAGTGCGGAGCGCCTGCCCAAAACACAAAGACAAGAAGATCGCCCGTGAGACACCAGTCAAAAGTTTTGGCCTTTTTTTTCCTCACATTCCCACGCGCACGTTCACGCACACACACACGGCGCTCCTCTAATTAGGCCTTAATTAACAAGATACACTCTGAAGGCTAATTATGTCGCCTCATCCCTCTGACTGCCACATCCATCTCTCGGCGCACTCTGCGCAACCTCCAATCAGGCAAAGCCGCCGATGCCTCTTCACTAATTCATGCGCTCAGCGGCACCATGCGGGCTGCTTCCTCCAGAATCATCGTAAACGCGCACCGCTTCGCCATTTATTAATAGTCAGAAAAATAATTCAAGCTGCAAAGCGGGGCTGAGTGGCCACCCCGTTTTTTAAAAAAATTTTTGATGGCAAATCCTTAAAATGATCATCAGTTCATGACGATATGCTCCGGACAACCTTTCCCAGCCTGGATTGAGCCAAGGCATTATTTTGCCTTTTACTCTTTGTCGCTCGGATAGAAACTTGAGCAAAATTAAATTTTTCCATTTTTGGGGGGAGTGGGGGGGCGGTCCTGGGTACATTTTGTCTATTTCCAACAGGACAAATGGCTGTGCAAATATTTTTTAGTTTTTGGCATTGTTGAGGCCCCCAAAAATCCCAAAATTAATCAACCACATTTGACGAAGAGGGAAATGGAATCCAATTAGAGGATTACCAAAACTATAAATCCACTTTATTGAATAAATATTCCCTTTTTTTTTTCCACATATCAAGGCCTTTTGTTTTCTGATGACACGTTAGCTGGCGACAACAGCCAGCAGATCGTCTAAAGCGTGCGCGCGTGGGTCGCACAGTAAACTAAGCGGCACGGGCGCTTGTTAGGATAATATGTCCTACTCATTATCCAGAGTAATAAGTGTATCAAATTCACATAATCATGTCTAATTAGTATCGGTAATTATCTTGTTGGGACCAAGAATATTAATCTTGGGGTCCCAGGAGGGGGGGGGGGCGCCATCGCAGCACGAGTGGGAGCAAGAGCGACAGCGGCAGAATCATGCTGAGGCGCGAAGAGGAAAATTAGCAAGCGGAAATCAGAGCAGGAGAGGAGGAGGAGGAGGAGTGGTAGTGGGAAGCAAAAAAATTGGCAAACTTTGTTTCAACAGAAATATGAACACGGCTGAAGCTAGATAATAAAGTATACAATATCGGCAATTTGTAAGAAACGGCAATAACTGATTATTTTATCGAATTTGACCCGAGGTAGGTGCAATTTTTAAAAATAGATACATGTGCCAATTGTGGGGTTAAAAAATTCATTTGCGACCGATATGCTGTCCCTTTTGTACGGAACAACACACACATTTTACACGCGTGTAGCGTTAAAGATTTAAGTAAATCGCAAGGTCATCTCAGAAGTTACAGATTTAGCCAATCTGCTTTCATTTGAGCGTACGTCAAAGGCGAAACCCAAATTAAGCCCAAAGTACCGACCTCTGTGGTGTTCTGGAGTTACCAAGGCAACAACATTCCACTTAACGCAACTCATTAATTGAAAAGATTTTTTTTTTCACTTAAATGAGGGCAAAATGACAACATATTGTCGCTTTAAAGAAAGTTTGACTCTCGCCGATGAAAAACAGAAAACCACAAAAGAGCTTGGCCTGCTATTTAAAATTCAACAATCACATCTAATTGTCAAATTGGATGCTAATGATAAATGAATTATACATGGCTGCACGCATTAGACCCCACAGACCACTCCTGCATAAAGGCGACGATAATGTAATTAAAGTGCAGAAATAATCATCAGCTTGTGCCATTCAAAAGAGCGAAGAGCTCCAGCCAGGAGCGAAGCGTCGCGCGTCACGCAGCCAACATGGACGCTCAACGGATACTCAACTTTTGGAGGGACACCGAAGGCATCCAAATCCAAAAAACGGTCACAAGAAATTCAAAAAGTGACATTTTTATTTTTATATATTAATTTTGCTTATATACTTAATCAACGAGTTGTCAAAATGGATCGGTCCAACTTCTGTAATCGATTCTATTTTAACTCGCGGATCAACTCCAAAATCCTGATCATGTCAAGCCTAGTCAAAAGAAAACTAAATATGAATTCATAAAACCATATATCGCTACTTTTAATCACGCGTTTCCCCCGGAAATTTACGTGATTTCACACTTCATTGAATCGAAAATCAATCCAAGTGAATCGAAAATCAAAGCGAATCCTGGAGTATCAAATCGATTTGATTTTGGAAATTTGAATCGACATCCAGCCCTATTTTGGATGTAAAAAAAATAAAGGGTCAATTTTACCTCCAACATAAAAGGAGGCAAAAAAAATCCCACTAAACATTGTTTGCATCTCATTATTCACCCCATTACAAACAATTTCAACGCACTCACGCTACGTGAAATGAACCGAATAGGCGAGCAGAAAACGATTCCGTAGAAAGATAAAAGTATAGATATTCTCCAGCGCAGTTTGGGGGCGGCGGTAATAAGTAGAAGCGATGGATTAAGCGGGAAGCGCCTCGCCTCTCTTTCGGCCGAGGTCGTCAGCGAGCTGATGAGCCGCGACGAGGCCCGACCCCTCGGTGGAGTTGTTGCCATTATGTACAAGTATTGGCAGAATGACGCGCTCATGCTAATGCGAGGCCAGCACATCATCATCATCATCATCATCATCAGCAGCAGCAACATTCCCGCTAACGTGCTGGCGTCCCGCTACGTCCGCCCACTTCCACCTCGCCGTGTTATCATGTCATCGATTATCAAACGTGTGTAGCCATCGCAATTACAATTTATTTTGGTCATCAGGTCGACGTAGATAACGTTAACGTGAATGACAATGGTCATGTAATAATATATTTTGCAAACAATAACAGCAAATTTTAATCCGAGGTGTCCTTCAATGCATTTTAGACGTTAATTTTGAGGTATTTTCAGTAATTTTTTGAAAGTTGACCTCGCGCATGGATTTCATTTTAGGATGGGAAAAAAAATTGTTGCGGAACCTAAACATCACGAATATTACTAAATATGTTACTTTATGGCAATATTATCATTATTGTGAAAACCTAAAAAAACGAGGACATGTTCAGAATCAGTGCAAAAAAAAAAAACAAATCGGGAAAAGTTGACTGTACTTAAATCTGGGAATACAAAAAAAAATATGTTGACCAGTTCCAATATACCAAATCATGGAAATTACGGAAAGAATCGAAAAAATGACTTTAATGTCAAAGTAATATGAATATCATCGCTGAAAGAAAATTTTATTTCATCAAGTGGAGGCAGGAAATAAAATCCAAGTAGATTTGATTTTTTGTCACCATTTGACAATTTTTTTTTTGTAAATTCAAAACAATGTTGAATGTTGTATTCAAATATTGCGAATATTTTGCTTTTTTTCTGAATTATTTTAACGACAATGACATAACCAACAAATTGGATTTACGTCACCACAAAGAAAGTTTCAGTTAAAAATGTGCTGAACTTTTTCTCCATATTCCAACTTTTCATTTTGCAAGAACAGACAGCGACTGCATGCGCCTTTCTCCCCCACAGTCTTGACGAAAAGTGACGATTAATATTTGCAGGGCGCGTATCTGTCAGAAGCTACGCAGAAACTGAAAAAAAAGGGGGGGGGGGGGGAGTGGGGGTGGCGGCAGATCATATCGAAAAAGATTCCGCTCAGCAGCCGGCAGAGGAATTAAACACGGCCGCCTGGCAAAGTGGTCTTCACTCTTTGCTCTTCATCTTGTCGTCCCCGCCCCGCCCCCTCCTCTGCCTCGCCGCCGCCATCCCTCTCCTGGCGGTGATTAGAAAGGTCTTTAGAAGCGACGGATGCATGAATTACCAAAGGCAAAGACAAGGCTTGTGATTTGCTCGCCCTGAATGAGAAATTACCCCTTTGTTCCCCTCATCAATTGCATGTCTAATGAAATCAAAACCCCGATCGCATAATCACAAGAGGGTCCTCCACCCGGAGAGAGACCTGATGTGATTTGTAACCTTTCTCTCGCCAAATGGAGATGAAGGCCAATCTCGCTCGCTTTGTTCCCAGATGCGCACCGCCGCTGATAACGTCGGGAGTTTACCTTTCACCGACCAGTTGGGGCCGTTTTAGCAAAAAAAAAAAAAAAAGAATCTGGTCTGTCCTGTTCCGACTTCCGCTCGGCAAACTCTTTCATCTTCTCCGCAATTTGACTAATTGAGCCGTCCGGCGGCGCCAGCGACCTGCCAGGACAGCGCCGGGAGTCGGCTGCTTTTTTTTTTTTTGGCTCAGAAATCAGCTTCCCGGCCACTTGGCTCCGGAAAACACCCGCCTCCCTCAACAGGGGAGGGGGGGGGGGCGGCTAATTATTATTAATTACTCTTAAACATGTCCGCTTTGTCCAATTTCAGTTTTAGCACGCCAGCTCGCCGCTCACGGGGAGCTTTATTTTTTAAAACTTGAAGCGCTGCCGTGACGCTTTGGACCAGAGCGAGCTCCTCCTCACCCCTGGAAAGACATAACGAGGGCAAAGGTCGAGGCCGCGTCGCCGCAAAAGCAACTTTTTAAAAAAAATGTTTTTGATTGTATGGCGGATGAACGAGTATTTCGATGCTTCTTGCGGCCGCTCGTTAAGGTCTCATTGTGCCACGCTAACTATGTAGCAGGCACTTCATTTGCATGCGAAGAACACGCAATTAACCCGCCGGGATGCGTGCATTTTACGATGAATCACAAACCCGGCCGGGACGTCGAACCAGTCCGGTAATGACAGAGTCATTAGAGGGCGGAGCAAGACCTTCTGAATTGAAAAATCTAATTTAAAAGCTCTCATTTGCTGGAAGTGTCCATTAGAAATTGGCTGAAAAGTATATAACATGAAAAAATAAAGAAATATTTGTATTCGATTATTATTTGACAGTGATTCCAGCTTGGAGATTGCTTCAATTTACTGCTTTTATACTCAAAATTAAACATTGAGTGAAGTTTATTAATTGTTCATGCCGGTTTAACAACTGGACAACAATTCAGAAGGTTCAAGTCGCGTGAAGAGTGAATTCATGAAACAGGCCTTCGCTCTAGAAAACGTAATCGTGAAGATACCGGATAATATTTCGCTCCCAGAGTCGATCGTCTTTGCAAATCAGTTGACGTTTTGCACGAGCAAAGCATGTTCGGAGCGTTAATTTTGACGAGGAGGGCAAGAAAATGTTACCGGTGTTCCCGATGCCCAGTTGCAGGGCGCTGCGGTCCTTGCTCATCCCGTTGGTCTTCGGGCTGGCGGCGACGGCGGTGGCGGTGGCCACGGCCCTCGGCGGTCGCTTCCCGGGAACTTTGACCGTCGTCCGCAGCAGGTCGATCTCCTTCCCGTGCACATTCTGCATGTAGTCCTACGGGGAGCGAAGCAAAGACATTTTCAACGGAGGAAGCTAACGTGGCTAACAAGTGCGCGGTTGTCACGGTAATTGATTTGGTTTTTGCATTTCCGGACTCCAGTCCGTGCACCATCTGCGTCAAATCTTTTTTTAACGTTCCTGAATGAGTGTTGAATTTCCTCAAAAATTGCACATTGCACACTCAAGTTTGACTGTGTTTGAGCATAACAAAAAAAAAAAAAAAATGCCTTTTCATCGGCAGGGAACGTCATTCTTCAGCTTGCAAAAAAAATCAAAAATCAAACTTAAATTGAATATTAACTCATCCACTCTCATTTTTGACTTCTATATCCGTCAATGGCAGTGAACGAGTTAAACTATTAGCGAGAACCGTCTTCGTTCTTAGCGCACAAAATGATGTGGACTAATTTGAGGACAACATCCTCACCTGCGCCCACGCCGTCTCCTAATGAAAAGCAAACACTCGTTCTCTTCCAATTTGCTTTCGAGCCCAAATGTGGAAATCCGGGATGAAAATCATCGCGCTCAGCAGAATGAAAGAAAAAAGAAACCAGCAAAAACAAAAGCAAAAAGCGCCGCCGACGGCCTTCCTTGCCGTCCCCCCAGCGGCTCGGGGAGGTGGGGGGGGGCTTTTATTACCAAGTCATAAAGCACTCATTTCTTTCCCAAGCCTCCTTGCTAATTACCCAGTGAGCGCTCTCATTTCGTTTTATTGCGGGAATTAACAGCCAGATCGAAGCGTGCAAAGCTATTAAGATGTGTGATTAAGCCACATTCAATTAGTTTCTACAAACAATTTAATTGATGTAGCAGATAGAATTAACAGAAGGTGATTGTGTGGATGGCTTGGCTGGCTGTGAAATTAAAGGATCCCTCTCGCTCCCTCGTTCGTCTCTCTCTCCTTTCCCCGGCCTCGCTCGCCCCCCCACCCTCAGCGCACTTCCTCGCCCGGCGGCTCCGAACAAGCTGTTACGGAACTAAAGCAAGCCTCATTCGGCGTTCCCCCGACGCGTTCATAAAGCGGCCCGCTGACCTGTGTTGGCTGGAACGATCAAGAGAGAGAGAGAAAGTTCCGTCAACGACGTTCATCACGGCTCCGAAATGACTGCGCCACACGTCATTTTGCTCCTGGGCTGACCCGTCTCGTTAGACATTCGTGAACGTGTCAGAACGCATTCTCAAATGCAGCGGGACCGAACCATGCCGTCGGAGAACGGTACCGGCCCGTGAAATATTTGCTGCTGTTTATTTAAGTCTTGTCGAGCTTTCCTCACCACTGAAATTTCAAATAATGACGTCACCATTAAATTGAAGTGAACGTTTTTTACGTTTCTTCACTGGAAAAAAAGAGGAGCAACTGATTGAGTTGAGTGGTTTTCATTTAATGTCGTAAAAATTACGACGAAAGGAGTTTTCAAAACACAAAATAGCTGCCAAGCGAACCAAGCTTTTTCGACGACTTCTCTTCAAGTGGACGTGGGACCACACTGCCCCTCTCAGGTCAGTCTTGGTACTACAACGGCTACAATTGTAAGGTCTCTCCCATTTGAAACGTCGCAATTTGAACGCCTCACTTAAAACGAGCATGCAAACATACCGACTTGAGGGGAAGCCTCGTCGATAAAAACGGACCAGCCGAGTGTTTAAGCCGAATTGGCGACCCGGGCGGGACCGTGACAAAGATGGATGCGGATGGCCGGCCGGCCGGGCTCGGCGGGCTGGCGGGGAGAGCCATGATAAGTACAAGGCAGCGTTGGGCCGAGCCGCGGCCGTGTCTCCATTAGCGATCGGCGGGAGGGGGCGAGATGACCGCCAGGACGCCCTCTTGCTTAACGCAAATGCCCGAGACACGAGAGTGTCCGAAACAGCCATTATAGAGCAATCAAGCTTAGGCGAATCATTAGCTTCGTCTTTGTAATCGACTTTGACGCAGCGGCGCTAGTAAATGCCATCGAGGAGCGAGAAAGTGAAGCTCAGCGGTCGGGATGAAGAGGAGAGAAGACCAAACACAAAAACCCCATCGGAAAGGAAATAGAATGCGAGGGGGGGGGCGATGTGGGAGGGGGGTGGGGGGCATACTCACGTGTAAACTGGGGTGATAAGTGAGGACGCCGTTATCGCACAGCGTGACGTACTTCTTCTTCCACTCCTTGTTGAGGGATTTGCCACTCCGCTTCAGGAGGATTCCCTGGAAGAGACGAGATGACGCGCGGTGAGCGGCAGCCATCAATGGACGTTAAACACCATCAAAACAGCGAGCGGCGCGATTACGCACGTCGCTCCGAGCAACCGGCAACTCACCGGGAATGGCACGAAATCTTAAGCACCAGTTAAGAAAAAATAAATAAATAAAAATCTTGAGCGCAGGGAACATTGTAATCATGTCGGGTTTTTTTTGCAACTTTTAGTGTGATTAATTTTTTTAAAATTTATTTTCATTGTGATTTTTAATTGTCATTTAATTCCCAAACTTTAATTTAAAAATGAATATTAACTCATTCACTGCCAGTCCAAGGTAAATAAAAAAATAAAATGTCATTTTTGACTTCTATTCCCGTCAATGGCAGCAAATGAGTTCAAGTGAGAAGCATCAAACGTTCAACTGGAAAAAGGTCCATTTCAGTATCTGTCATCTTTTGTGATGCAAGCGATTTTGTGGTGCGGTGACCATCTGAACTTTCTTTCAGACCTCCTCCCTTCATTCATACGCATAACACGGCGAACTCTGGAAGACCTCCCTAATCCCGGATCGCCCCCTTCAAAGCCCACGCCGCACCTTTTTTCTTTTTTTCTTCTATTGGACTTTATCATCCGAGTTGGAGGCGGGCGAGGGGGGGGGTTTGCTTTTAAGGTTTCCTTATCTACCGAGGGAATCCGCTGGTAAACAAAGGCAGTTCCTCGGCTGGAGGTGACCAAACGCCTCAGAGTGCGAGGGCCAGCAGGCTCGCTGGGGTTAAATGGCGAGGAGGGGCACGCTTAATTAGGGGATTAAACATGGGCCACGTTTGTGCTTTTACAGCCATTCAGCGTGTGTGTGTGTGACCGAGTCGGGAATGTGGTGATGGAGGAGGAGGGTGTGTGTTTGCTTGGAAGGCTCAAACGGCAGGCTTTAATCCTGATTAACACATCAGGAAGTTGACCGCCGCTGACCTGGGCACCAGGCTGTTTGCCGACAATCATCCTAATCCCGACCCTCACTTTGTGTGTGCGTGAGTGTGTGTTTTTTTTTTTTTTTTTACTTTTTTTTATAGTGAATCATAAAGTGTAGCTATTTTATCGCAAACAAAAAAAATCAATGCATAAATTTGCTGTATGTCATTTTCTACAGTTATCAATTATCATACGATTCAGTTCAGCGACACAATCACTCTAATTTTTATTTTATTTTAAATTATTTATTTTATTTTAGTGATGGTGCATGTTTGTCATTAATAATCACAATAACAATGGTGTCAATTTACATACCAATCAATTGTCATTTTTTGAAAGCACTTACTGTTAATGAAATAAATATTAATAATTTAAAAAAATAAATTTGATTTAATATTAGATATTGGTTTTAATATTAAGGTGGTCCATCATATATAAAATAAAAATAAATAATAAATATAAAAAATATTCCTAATAAAAATAAATAATAAATATAAAATAATATTAAAAATAATAATAATAATAACAATAAAATAAAATTGCGCAGAGCTCTTTTACGTAAAAGTATTGCCAAAAACATGAAAATATGGTGTGATGAAAACATGTCATCATTTATGATTCTGGAAAAAGCATTTTTCATCCAATTCCTCTAACCTCAATAAAAAAATAAATAAACAGATTTAAAAAAAAATCAAGGATTATACGAGTCACGTAATATGAATTGTAAGTAACACACAATAAAACTTTGTTTTCAACTAACTCTTATGAAAGTTTTTAGGACGGAATTGAAAAAGTGCTTTTACCCTAATGACTTCTCTTTTTTAATGGATGTTTTTATGGTAAACTTGATGATGTCCTTCAGCTAATCACTAAACAACCCCGACGTCCCTCCTTCTCATCGCCATCAATAAAATAAATGTAAACATCTCTAATCATAGAGAGCAAAATGACGCCGCCGCCGGGCAAGCCGGCCGCCGTCACGTCGCGTCGCGTCGCGTCGCGTCGTGACGCGTGTTCTACAAGAAAATATGCTGTTCATCTCATGATCTTGCTGGGGCGTGCACTAATCTATACGTGCAATCAGAACACGCCGCTTCTTCATATTTGTCATCGGCGCCGTGAAGCGGATCAATAGAAGACACCGGCGTGATAATGTGAAAATCTTTAACAATGTGCGGAATAATTTTTCATTTGTGTCACATCCGGTTGCCGACAAATGACGAGCGGGCGTAACGCTTGTGAGGCTGCCGCGTGCGTATCGCACGGAGGCCGAGGACAACATATTTCCTGTTGCTCACGTACCGGGACCACCTAAATTGCTAAGAATGATGATAAATATAAATTTGATGATACGCAGATTGTGTATTAGTCAAGATCAAAGAGAAGAGGAATAAAAAAAAAAACATCTACGATACATAATCATGCACATGATGGTGTTTTGGTTTCTGATGATACAACTGTACGGCACTCCGAGGTTACGGACGAGAATACGAGAATTAAAAAAATAAAAAATACAAATTTAGATTTATTTAGCGTATTTTCTGAACTCTATAGCGCCCCTAGTGGTGAAAGTAAAAGCCACAGAAAATCCGCACCGTTGTATTAGCCGCATGGTTCAAAAATCAAGGAAAAAAGTAACGGCTTATAGTCCGGGAAATACGATATGTTTGTTGTAAGATTTTATTTTGCTGATTCGATCAATGCGTCAATTAGCCGTTCGGCAAATTATGACTTTACAACCAATCATCGAATTTGCATAAAATGCTTAACGTCTGCCGATCCAATCCAGTTGATGAAGTGTATGTAAAGTCAAATCATTACGCAGACATTTTAAGATGCATACCTCTTCAATTAAAAAAAACACACACACACAGCAAGTCAAAATCCAGATGATAAATTGATAACGTAAAAAAGAAAGTCGAGCCTTACGCTGAGTCAAAGTCTAAAGAATAAAAACACGTTTTAACGCACAAAACAAAAACAATCAAACAAAAAAGTCAAAAAATGTCCACCGTTTGTATCATACCAGAAATTGAAACAGGTTTGTCCGTCACTGATAGACTCACCGTGTGTGTGTGGGTGTGTGTGTTTTAGCTGTCGACACTTCCTCAGCAGTAAATCCATTGTTATCCTCCCGAACTATTTTTATAGATGGGAAGGGGGAAGAAGCGGGGGAGGCAGTTCGAGGCCTGCCATGCTTAATTTGGCTCTGCCTGGGGGCGGGCGGGAGGGCGGGGGTCACTGAGGGGGAGTTGTAATTAAGACCACATTGACACTTTGATCCCCCCCCCCCTTGATTGTCCATTTGACTGGACTGCTGATCTGTGAGTCACACTATCCCCCCCCCACCATAACCCCGCCCCCTTTTGAAAAACTCCTTTGTAGATAAAGAAAAAAGTAGGGGGGAAAAAGGGGGATGGGAGGGGGCTTATCTTGTCAAAAGTGATGATGATACTGATAGAAGGTGGCACCACATAAGTGTAAGCTCGGACGTGTGTGCGTGTGTGTGTGTTTAACTTCAGCAGATTTATCGACAGTACTTTAAAAGTGGAAAGAGAGCTAATGTAAACTATTATTATATTACTGTGTGTGTGTGTGTGTGTGTGTGTGTGTGTGTGTTGTGGTATTTAGGACATGCTTATAAAGGCGCTTCAATGCAAACGCGTGAGTGTGTGAAATGCACAAGCATGCAAACAGGTCTTCACGGATTTTAAATTCAATTTAATGAATTGAAGACACTTTTCCAATGCATCGAATGAACGTCCATGAATAGAATGTTTAAAAAAAAATTTAAAAAATCATTACCAGTCATTAACGTGTGGCTTTGTGTTTAATTATGAACAATTTTGAACTGTGGAAAAGCCAAACTTTGGAAATGATTTGCACTCAATTGTGCAATTATTTCCACATTCAGTGCATATTTAATTAAAAATGTTAAAAGAAATTAAAAAAAACGTTAATAAACTTAAAAGACGAGCCATTCAATTAAAAACTTTCATAAAGAATTTTTTTTGTGGGAGTTCCGAAATAACGCGCACAGAAACAAATGCAAAAAATGCTCCCTTTTGATTAATAGGAGGGTAATAATTTATGTATTTATTATTGCGACGGGAGTTTGTGGAGAGCTGTTCATCGCATTTGGCCGCTCCAATAATATTAACAACAAACAAAAGCAGAATGGTTAAAAACCTGAAAAATAAAATGTTTTTCCAGCAATGTCAACCCAAATAAAATGTCATTGCAAGGGCAGAATTTATAATAAAACTTCAATTATTCTGAAAAGGCAACATCATAATAATACACAACACAGGACTTTTTTTTTTTTTTTACTTTTGACAGTATTGTTACTGAAGTGTATGTTCCCAGTATTTAACTCCTTGTCGAACTGAACTCAACTTTACCTGTCGTGTGCTGCCATCTAGTGGCCATTTTAACGCATGACGGATGAAACAACTCAAAAGCAACAAAATCACTGCTGCCCAACCTTTATTTTACCTTGAAATAATCTCACGGCAAACCACTAAACAAAAATGTCACAATCTTCCAAATGTTTACTAAATTAATTTTGGTCTCTCAATTTGCTCAGAATGACAATTTATTCTATTAAATGAATAGGAAACAGATACGAAGTTATGTGTTTCGTCCGCCATCTAGTGGATGTCATTTGGTAAATAACTATTTGCCAACCCAATGAGTTGAAATGAAGTTTCTCCCGGTGAACACCTGATCATCGGTCACAGCACAATAGTGGGTGGGAATCCCTCGACAAAATGGCATCCATTGAGCGGGCTACAAACATACCAAGAAGTGGCCCCAATTTGAACATAATATCCCTACCCGGCAACCAAAGTCTGCAAAAGCCCGATGGTCAGATTCAGTCGAAATATAATATAGACAGTCCCTTAAGAGCTCAACATCATTTTACTTTGCGTGCCACTGATGCGAAATGCCGTCCTTAAGAGGACGGTCACGGCCAACTCTGGTTTGATCATTTAGCTTGCAAAGTCTTAAAGAATAATAATAATAATAATAATTAATAAATAAAAAAAATAAAAAGAAAGAAAAAAAACACCTTAACTATGGCCAGCAACATGGCGGACGGTTGGAAATTTCACCGTTGGAAGCAGCTTGTGATTAATCAAAGTGTTTGAAACATTAAATCTACTACAAGTGTCACAAAAGAGAGAAAAGATGATGGAGAATATTCAAAGTCAAAGTGATGATGCACTGTAAATACATATAGACGCACACACGACTAAATACGACTACGACTAAATAGGGTTTTTCAAATGTGAACGCCTGTGAATATTTTAAATACATGATTTTACCATCAAATACACGTTTAGCGTTGAAGAAGAGGAATGCGCAGATGTTTGAGACGTCACTAAAGAAAAAAAATATTTTTATAAAATATAACTCAAAATTGGCTGGTACTCAATTGGTTCCCAAAGACAAAAAAAAAAAAAAAGAGAAAAAAGGTGTTCCGGTACTCACCCGTTGCATTGTGGGAGGCTGCAATGTGTGTGTGTGTGTGTGTGTGTGTGCTCACCTGCTTGATAGGAATGGCCCGTCCACTGCCTATGCTGTCTGTCTTACTCTCAACGCTCTTTGACTGCTCGCTGGCTTTCCGCGACTGCAAGGAGAACAAGACACACAATCAGCCGCCGCCATCATGAAGACGATGTGGTGGTGGTGGTGGAATGTGTGTGCGTGTGTGTGAGTTGCAACATAAAAGTCCAAAACGAAAACAGCTCAACGACAAAAAAGCAGAGCAGCGCGACAAAGAGCAAATAACATCAACGTGCAAAAGCAAGACCACAATTGACACACATCTCAACACTGAGGACGACCACATATTTATTTGGGGGGTGATTTTTTTTTTTTTTTTTGAGTCATGACTCAGCCCTGAAACCCTTTTCCCGGTGCTCCGTTTTTGCTGCCGCTTTGACTCCCAGCTCGGATGCGGGAGCGTAACGCACAGTCAGTATATTCACAAATGTAACAAAAAGGAGAGAAAGGGATTAGTTCACGTCAGTCGTCAGTATCGGCAGCCTTCTTGACACCTGCAAACTCCGAAAGGGGCATAAACAGCGTCCACAAGTCAAAATAAATCAGTTATTTCCTGCAAAACAAGGGGAAAAAAAGAGCACATTTGCATTGGAATTTGTTCATGAACGCTTCCCACCCCGACATGAAAATAAATAAATAAATAAATTAAAAAAAAACGAGATGAACATGAAGAAAAATCCTGTTTGGCCACCCATGAAGAGAGACTTGCAGTCACGTTTGATATCGCTAACATTTTTATTGGTTTTGACCGTTAGGATGACTTGTTTGAGCTTCTATACAGACACCATACAAAGCAAGTCACAAAGTTCACTTCAAAATATTCAACAGATTGAGAGCCAAACAGTTTGCAGTTCCCCACAAAAGTAGAAGATGGACGAGAAAAGGCAGTAGTTCATAGAAGTTCTTCCGCTTTTTTTTTTTTTTGTGTGTGTGTAGAGAATAAAATACAATACAAGGTATACAGCAGTCTATCGGGTTGAGGGTAAGTCGGCTCGTGATAGAAAAAGCGATTATGCGAGACTTTGTCATCATCTCAGAGAAAAAAAAAGAACAGAATCGTAATTTGAACGCAATCAATAAATCAAGTGGAAAACACAAACAAGTGCAACTACATTCAAACAGGTCGGCGCAACCCCGGCTTGTCTCGACACTGACTGACTTTTATGAAGGCCTTCATAAAAACGGAAAATCCGAAAAAAAAAAAAAATCCAACTCAAACATCCTGCTCTAGTCTATCTTGCAAAAAAAGAATCAAAGAAAAGCAAAGAAGGAGGAGAAAAGAAGCAGAAGGTGGCAACTCGAGTCCTTCAGTCCTGCTTTATGGCAAAGAGGCTTTGTGATGACGGAAGGTGGCAGACGGGAGTCCTTTGGGTGGCACACAGGTCCAACTTTGTTGGTTTTTTTTTTTGTTTTTTAAATGATGTGAGTGTGTGTGTGTGTGTGTGAGTCAGGGGTGGGCGGGGCTTTTCCAGTGCAGTCCCTGCAGTCTGTCTCCCGCAAATTTCTCACCCTTTCATCATTCAAAAGCTCTTCAAAACGGGGAGGAATTGGAAAGCCCTTTTTCGTTGACCAAAGGTGAGGAAAGCGAAGCGCAAATCTGCAGATGCGTCAGTACCCGCTGGGGGGTGGGCGGGGCTTCAAAAACGAAAGGGAGGGGAAGAACACCAATAAGTGGCGCACGTGAGGAGGAAATATTGGCGTGAAGTCGGAGCGTGATGTGCTTGTCAACGCGCGTAAACGAAGGACAGACGGCCTAGCAGGCATTAAAAGTTCCTCGGAATGGAAGCACTAGGAAGAAGGATGTGACGAGCGGTACGAGATGGCGTGAAAAGAATTCATGGGGAGCAAGATTTTCAATTTTGCCTTTAAAAGTGCCAGTGTCAGGAATTGTGGGACGTTAAGGCAGATTCCCGTCCCCCTTAATTAATAAATTTAAAAAAAAAAACAACAACAACACGGCGTGACTTACTTACACAAACTTTTAAAGAACTTTTTTTTCTTTTTTTTTAGGACAAGATGAGCAAAGGGATGACGTTTGGGAATATACCCTCTCTCTCTCTCTCCCTCTCTCTCAAAAAAAAAAAAGGTTCTTTCAAGTGCTCTATTAACTGTACACCCCCCCCTCTCTTCCTCCTCCTCCTCGCGGCTCCTCAGAAGGTCATGAGCTGAAACTCCCGCTCGGCCTGCCACTCGGGCACCCACACCGGGTAGGTGGCGTGCTTCGGCATCTCCATGACGCGGACGGGGAGGAGCGGATCATTTCTCTGGTGGACATGGTTAGTCACTACCTAGCAAGGGAGGAGGGATGGGTGGGAAGGGGGGGGGGGAGACAACAAAAAGGGAGGTATAGCACAAGGCCTGGACTGCTCGGAGGGCCGCCCACGCACGGCTCCCACAGCAGCCGTGGGTCGCGCGGTGAAGGCGGTAGAGGAGGAGAAAGAAGAGCAGGTAGAGGACAGTGAGGGGGGGAGGAGGGGGTGATTCAGCGTCAAAGGGGACTGAGGAGACAGAGGAACAGGGGAGGAAAAGAAGGCAAGAATAGAAGCAATCTCACCTTGCCTGCACTGTCAGAAAAGCGGGTATGCTCATCATTTTTTAATTTATTGTACATCAAATTGCTCAATTTAAAAAAAAAAAAAAAAAAAAAAAAAAAGCTTTGCCAATAATCAGATTGTCCCGGAAACGTGTAAACGTAACTCATAGGCAGTTGCATAGCATGAAATGGAAGCAGAAGTCTGGGTAGCACACTTTTAATATCTAGTTGGCAAATAAAAAAAAAATAAAAAAATATTACAGTACAATGCTGCCCCCTCTGTTAGACAAGGGGAATGCATTTCTAATTCGTGGTGCAGGCGAGGAAGGTACTAGTGACTCGCTATAAGTGACAAGCCAATGTACTCCTCAGAGTATAATCAAACCCTTTTTTTTTCTGAGAGTGTGAAATTTGTCTCAAAAGAACATTTTTAGGACGAGCATCCATTTAAAGGTTGGCTAGAATCTCAGAGACAAATTTGAGGCTCGGTGAGATGAGGAAGAGGAAAGGAGGAAAGAAGGAAGGAGCGCAGGCAGAAGGGGAAGAAGACAATTATAAAAAAAGACACGCGAAGGAAGTTTAGAGTGGTTAGTGCACACCACAGGCTGCCGGTGAAAGCAACAGGACACGGACGAGGGGGGGAGGGGGGATTCAGAGAAGACGAGGGTTTAGGGGGGGCGGGTTTTCTCTCTCTCTCTTTATTTTTTTAATTTCTTTCTTTTTTATTTTTTAAAGATCAGATTTGAGTGGGGCAAGTGGGGGCGGGGCTTATGATCAGAGCTTAAGATGAGGCTCCGACTTATTTACGTGACGTAAAAAGAAGAGGATCCAGTCAGTCAGAACGAGAAGGCAAAGGTGTGTGTGGGGGGGAGGGGGTTCAAAGATTTGGATTGGACAGCGCAGGGGGGGCCTTCGTCGTCACAGGTTCCGTGAGAAACCTAATCCACTCACTACATCCAATTAGAGAAAAAAAAAAAAGGACAAGAAAAATTTCCACAGTGTTAATCTTTATGATTTGCTTTTTGAAGGGCTCTAATATAACTTGTGAGGTGTTTTTTGTTTTTTTTTCCCCCACGGTGCCCATTAAGCCTGCATAGGAGACATGTAAGGTGGCTCGGGCACTTTTTTTGTTTTGTTTTTATCGACCACCCCCCCAACTCCAGTGGACAAAGTGCGCCCTAGTAGTGCGAGTGGGTGTTACTTTGGATCAGCTGTCGCATACTCACTGTGAAAATGTTGGAGCGGCGCTTGGACTGCTTGCGGATGGGCGTGGGCGTGTTGGAGGCGGCGATGGTCTCGATGCGCATCTCCCGCTGGCTTATGCTGGGGGTGGAGGGGACGGAGGAGGAGTAGTCGCTGAACGCGCAGCCGCCGTTGGCCGCCTGGCGGAGGAGGAAGAGGAAAAGGAGGAAGGTAAAGAGGACACCGTCGGATGAAAAGGAGGAGAGGAAGTGAGAACATCAGGTCAATTTGGATACAATTTTAGCAACGGTTACATAAGACAATCATGCTGGGGGCTTTTTATGTTCACACAGTTGGAAAGTAGGGGGCAGGAATTTGCGTGGAATTGATTGTTAATTAAAGCAACGGAGTAAAAATAGAGTGCACCACTTGGCTGCCACCAGCAGAGGGCGCTGTTGATGCACGTATCAACTTATTGGCGAAGAGTGGAACGTGCAGTTTTTTTTCTACAATTGAAAACTGTTCTGTCTGCGGCATTTTCATCAACCTAGTCAACAAATATCACATTGTATTGACCTTATTTCCAAAAAATCAAGGCATTTGTGAGGATCACATGACCTTAAAACGGCCTTTCGGGTCCTACCTGATTAATGTGAACGGAGGGGATGGACGCCGCAGGGACGGATGAGTGGCTGGGCGAGTTGGGCAGAGACTTGCACGGGCCGATGGAGAGCTGCTGCTTTTTCCTCAGGGCCACCACCTTCTGGGCCACTGGAGGACAAAACCAATTGAAGAGCATTTCCGTTTGATTCTTTTCTATGACACGTGAAGATGAGTGATCTTCTGGCAAGAGGAACTTTAAAAATAAATAATTTTTTGCTTGTTTTTTATTTATTTCATTCTTTTAGGAGGGAAATAAAAACTAAGACTGACATGAAGCTCACCAACCGTGTTCCAAATATAAATCACATGCTTAATACAAAGTACAAAGGATCCAATTATGGCCCAAACATAATTTCCATATTGTAAATGTCACAGAAGATTTCTTCTTTTAATGACTTTTGCTTCCAGTAAATGGCAGCAACATTTACAAAGCAGAAAAAAAGATTTATTACATACATTTCATTTCCTGCTTTATTTTATTTTTAATTTTTTTATTCAAATCATTCCCAAACACATAATGAAAACACACATTTTTTTTTTATCAACTAGACTGCCGGAGAAGAATCGCAACTAATTACGCTGGTTGTCAGTCGCTGCGACGCTGAAAGTGTGACCAACGTTTGAGCGACCCCTCGCAGTCGCTCGTTTAATTAACGCGGCGAAACGCAAATTAGCGGCAGGAAGATGGGAAGCGTTGCTGACAACCGGGACAAGTAAGAGCCGGCCCGACGTCGCCTGACAGCAGAAACCACCTTCATCTCTTTTTAATCGGTTCCGATTGGGCTTCGGGAAGCAATTAATGGAGCCGGACCGGCAAGCGGCAAGTCAGCATTTCGTTTGATATCGAGGCGAGCTTTCAAATGCGCTTTAGGGAGATTAAATGATAACTTCATTCTAGATTCAAGGGGAACTCAACATAGTTTGTTTTTTTTTTAAGTTATGCGTGTGGGCACATTTTGTTAATTGTGTAACATTATCATGTCCAAGTGGACATATACTCATTCACTGCCATTGACGAGCATAGACGTCAAAAGGTCCGTTCATTTTAGCTGGGCTGGCAGTGAATGAGTTTTAAAGAAACTTATTTGGATACGACCAAAAATACGCATGCAGTGCCACCCACGGTGCACCTCGGTCGGCCATGCGCGCGCCAACAGCGCTCGGAACACAGAGGAGGTGGGCGGCGGGGAAATGAGCCCTAAATTCCCCTGCTGCGATGCGGTAGCCGCTCATCGGCCCGGGGCGAGAAGGCTAAACGGCCGCCGAGGACAGCCGTGAAAGAGTGCACACCCATCAGAAAGAACCGCAGAGCTCGCATTTAAACAAATTCAGCAGAGTGCTAAAAATGATCCAGTCAAGGAAATGTTCCATAAAAAACGTACTTTTGGTGCTTCCATCTTGGATTCCACATTTTTGTTTTTCATTTTTTGAGGATTTGATGTCGTGCCTTCAAACTGCCATTTCCAGAACTAATGGACTGTTAACATATTAAGAGCGCAATGCTAACATACAAGTATCCATCCCCCAATTTTTTTTTTTTTTTTTTACAGAATGCCCTTCAGTCGAGTACGACTGATAATGAGATTCGATAACATGCTAACATGTTAACAGCTCACAAGATTTTCTGGGTAGGAAACGAGTTTAGGCAGATGGATAAGAATTTTCGATTGTGCTATGAAGCTAGCTACACTGCCGGTATGCTAACTTCTAACAAGTAGGAAACCGAGAACAACAACATGCTAGTATGGATTGATCGTACCATGTAGCAGAGACAATTTCTGAGAATTAATCATATGCTAAGAGGCTAATAGTTAGTATGCTAACACAAGTTGCAACCGTTGACCAAAACAAAACCTTTTACATCTCACTATGTGTCCACGCAGCATTTTTAATGACAATTGAGAAAAAAGAGAGTTAAAGCAGTGCGATATGCTTTTACTTTCGTGCCACGTAGTTCTTATTTTTGGAATGAGATGTGCTCAAATGCTGACACGCCGCCAGATTGTGTGCTCTCACCATCCTGAAAGACTCTCTCCACATTGAGGCCGTAGGTGGAGCAGGTCTCGTAGTACGTGCAGCGTTTCAGGTCATTGGACAACTTTCTGGCCCGTGAGTCATCAATAACTCGCGGGTTAGCAGCGCTGATGGCATCTAGGACAGAAAGAGAGTTTCAAGAAATGCCGCGAATGGAGAGCGAGTGGCCCGAGTGAGCGAGTCCGACGCAGGCACCTTGCGTCCCCACGAGGACCATGGGCACCTCGGCCGCGTTCCTGTAGCTGGAAAGACGCAGGAAGTAGTTGTACACTGTCTGGAAGCTGATCTCGTCCTCCAGGCTGAAGACAAAGACCACCGCGTCCACCCAGGCGGCAAACTTGGGGCACAGAAAAAGATGGATGTTAAAATGCAACACCTTTTATTTTTTTTTAGCAGAGACTGACACTAAATAATAAATATAAAAGAAAATGAAACAAATGCTAATTAAAAAAAATAATTTTCATATGGAAAAAAATAATTACGCATATGATAATAAGATTAACGTAAAATTACATTTATGTATATTTAATACACGCTCTGTGTGTGTGTGTATATGTTTAATGTGTGTGCGCGTGTACAAAATATTCAAATAAATTATCAACATTCATGTTGACGAAATGAATATGTGCATATTTACAGACATTACTTGGAATTAAGTTAATGAAAATGTACAAATTACATATCATATTTACATACAGTCAATGTCCAGCTGTAGCTAAGAATGATTAGCAGGTCAACAGAAGAGCAGAAAAAAAATAATATTAAAATATGTTTTGCTTTATTGGGACTGCTGTTTCCCGTTTTCAAAATTGTCAACGAACTAATTAGCATGCACTCTCATGATTAGAAGTTTTAAAAATGTACATCTCACTAACCACCACATGATGGCAATGTTTCACCATTTGTGAGCCACTTCAAAGGAAGAGGAACATTGCGTTGGATGGAACACTCTGCCATTGTTATGGATTTACAATCTTTTTTGTCTTTGTGTTTGTTTCGAGAGAGCAAAAATTCCTCGAGTGGAGCCAAGCAATGCATCAAAAAAAAATGTGCCGTTCATTTTCATCGTGGGCACGGAGGGGATGAAAGGAGACATCAAAGCGAGAAGGTAAGCAGAGTTGTAGCGGGTTTTGTTGGATGCAAAGAATATTTTAGTATTAAAGTTTTAGCATTATTGGCATAAAGTACTTTTCAGGGTGGATTTAATACTCTTTCCTACGATTGTCCAACTATTTAAAGCTATCAAATGAGTCACAGACATTTTTTTATTTATTTATTTTTGCTGGGTACTTCCTGTCCTCATTATCACCTCACAAGAAGTAATAAATCATACATGGAATAAGATTACATTTTACCACCCATGAGTATAATAAAGTAGGTCGCGCCACCTTCAACTGAAAAGATTGCTGCAACTGAAATGAAATCATTTTTTCCTTTTTTTGTCTGGTGTTGAAGTCGTTGAGACGAGTGGGAATACCCATTCGTTTGTTTTCGTTAGCGCTTGTCCTTGGGTGACGGTCGCAGGTGAGCCGGAGCTCATCCCAGCTGACTTTGGGTCGGCGGGGAGCAACCTGGACGCATTTCTGGCCAAACGACAATTCCTACTCATATTCCCATCAGCATGCATTTGAATGTTTGCAGAAGTGCTCCCAAAAAGAGGAAAGAAAAAAAAAAAAAGCATATGAAAGCTTGTCATCTTTTCAGTCCTATGTCAAGCTCCTTCGGTTATTCTTTCAATTCCTCGGGTTTAAGAAGACGATTAGCCGCCTTCTCTTTGGCGTTTGACTGCAAGTTGCTCGTTGATCCGCTGTGACCTTTAAATGCGTTTGAGTGGAGGGGGGGGGGGGGGGGGGCTAAAAGAGAGCAGCAGGGAGGTAATGGTGTGTGGGCTAATACTTTCATTCGCCATGACTGCTGCTGATTTTTCTTTTCTTTTTGTGTACACTCTCACCTGTAACTCTGGAGGTCCTCCTTCATCTCTGATCAGGAGCAGGTAGCTTTGCCCGTCCACCACGATCTCCTTCTTGAAGCGTCCACCTGCGGAAAAATAGCGTACGAGACTGTTTTGATCACGTTTTGTTGTTTAGATCTTTAGTTCTTCATTTGCTGTCAAAATGTTGAGGCGATTAGGGGAAAAAAAGACAAATATCAGCTGTTCCTGCTGTGCACGCGTTGGCCTCTTAGGGGCAGTGTCGCGCTGCGCATGCATGGCATATGCGCGATAAGATAAGAGAAGTAGAAGTTGCAATTGCGTCCGATTAAATAATATAACTCAAACATTGGGAGGAATATGTGTCCTTGAGCATTGTTATTTGATTTTTGGAGCGTTGTTTTTATTTTGTTATTACCTGTGTGTGTTACCACAGCGTTTGTTTGTGAATATTCGTTATTTGAAGAAATATGCTTGATCCTCATTTCCTGTTAGCATGTCAATGTGATTTTATATTGACTCCTCATTAGCCCTGGCGGCGTTTTGTCTGCACTTTTTTACAGTGCTTTAAAGATCCAAAGAAGTCAAAATTGGAAATCTAATTAAATTTCTATTAATTGTTCGGTTTTGAAACAGAACAAATAATATATGTAATTTTGAAGAACTCCCATTAGTAGTCAATGCTCGCACTTCTGCGAGAAAGCAAAAAGAGGAAAAGCCGACTTGGACATCTGAGATGTGGACTGCTACGTAGATAGCAAGCTAGCTAGCTAACAATACACTCATAATTTTGGGAACAAAAAGACTCGGATCTACTTTGACTGGCGTTACGAATTTAAGTCTGCTAGTGCTAATTAAAAAGAAATATCAATGAGCGCTAATTAGCAATTAGCAGTCATTTATTTGTCTCTTGTGATCCAAAGGTAAGAATCTTTAAATATGCTAGCTGGTAGTGAGCGGGTTGATAGGTTGCGTGTTCTACCGGTGTGACAGTTTTAATTCAAGCCGGTTGACATTGCTGGGGGGGGCTCAACCGCGTTCACCGCAGAGCCAGGTGAGCGTACGCGTCGTCAAATTGGCGGCTTTGCGGTGACTGTGTCGCCCGGGTGCCTCCTGTGGCAGCTGTGCATTAGACATGCTAAATTGCAATTTCTCGCCCACGTAATTGGCTCCTGAGAGACCCCCCGGCCCGCTTCCTGTCAAAGCGCTCCTGAGGAGGTTCGCTTCCACTTGTCGCCCAAACTTTTCATGAGGTCACGTCGTGTTGTTGTGCTGCAATATCAGGTACACACACACACACACAGTGAAAAAAATGGTTCGCTACTTTGTCGTGGCTTCGAAATGCTCTTGTAAGGATTTTCCATTATCAACTCCAAGCAGTGGGGAGCGTCACCTTCATGATCTTTTCATCTCCGGGGGGTTAATTTGTTGCTTTGTAAGCCTTTCAATTCTTGTTGGACGCTCGAGATTCCTCCGAGGGTGTTCCCATTGCGTTTCGCCGAGAATTGTGCCGTGTGATGCTTCATCGAAAGCAATATGCTTTACAGGGAGGAAGTGAAAATAAACAACGGCCAAAAAATCGCCAATCACATTCGTGCGCCTGTTAAATGCACAAGTCACATAGGACCAGAATCAAAATCCTTTGACAAAAAATTGGGCAATAGCTGGCTTGCTGACAGAAAGAAGAACAAAGGAAGTAAATGAAGGCAGAGCGACCTTCAGCACTAAACTTGTGCGACTCACGCACAATTCGTTCCCACCCGTTCGTCATCATTTTACATCTCATATAAAATGCATATTATTTCCACTTGCCGATAAAGTTAACACCCGAGGGTGTTAACACTCAAAAGTCACTCCCGTCTCACACATTGCGATGTTGTGGAGATTAAAACATGAGAGGAAAAATAGAAGAAGAAAAACTCATGACTGAACAATATATCCCGAGAACCATGTGATGAAATTGAATAATATAGTCGCTTCAGATATTAGGATCTAAATCGAAAAAAGGAAAAGCCTGGGGAAAAATTATTACATTTTTTTTTTTACAACCATGAGATGTTCTCACTGTTTTATAAGCGCGCAAGCATCTCGCTGATGGAAAAGATGACATGATTAAGAATGACTGCAGCGCTAAGGAGAAAAAAATGTTCTGAAAGTCCGACAATTGTGTCACTGAAGCCCAAGCGAACGATTAAGACCAATTAAGAGCAAAAATATTTTAATAGCTTGTATCCAAAGAGTGTTTTACTGTTCAAATGTTTTTTTTTTTTATAACTTTTGGTGTGACAGTGTTGGGGGTAACGTATTACGCTAATATATTATGTTTAGGTGGCGCTCACGGGCTACTTTAAAAAAAATAATAAATAAATAAATAATTAGAAGAGTTCCAAATAACAGACATTGTTCGCACAAAGCAAAAACAGGAAAAGCCTACTGGAACATCTGAGATGTAGACTGCTACGTTAGCTAGCTAGCTAGCTAGCTATTGATAAACGTTTTTTGTGAACAAAAGACTTGGCTGTACCAAGCAATTAACTTTGCGCGTTAGCCGGCGACTGGCTAGCTACCACATATTTTTGTCTCTTGTGATCAAAAGGTAAGATTGTTATGGACCGAGTTTGGCTTCAGGAGTTGCGCCGTGTTGCCTGGCTCTGGTTCGATTGCGTAATCAAGTGTCCGTTCTTTGGAAAGGTTGAGTCCGTTCATCTCATCTCGGCAAGTAAAGCCACTCGACTCAGTCACACTTGCCACCTCGGCGGGTCCACTTTGGCGTGCTTCGCAAAAAGCCGGACACTCTCAATGGTGCTTGTGTAACGGCGAGCCATCCACGCACCATCAGTTACTTCCTTTTAAAAGTGACGCTTTTGACGAGGCAGACAAAGCGCCGAGAACGAGAGCGTCTGCCGGCTCTCGTAACAGGGATCAGAACAAGGCGCGGAATGAATGATTTATGGAGACGAGAGTCTGCCAGGGAAGCTTATAGACTGTCAGACTATGGATTTTGTTACGTAACCACCCAGAGGTGTCTTGTAGCTCCTTGTGTGAAGATGATGAAGATGAAGATGATGATGATGATGATGGGTTACATGAGCGGGTCAGGTCCAACTTTATAAAAAAAAAAAAAAAAGAGGACGGCTGAGGTGGGCGGCATTCACACAGAGGCTCAGACCTTGACATCCGACGGCACTCCATCTGCTGTTGCCATGGCAACACACCTCGGAGCTTGTTTCTTTTCGTTTCGTTTCTCTCCATGCATTGTGTATTGAAAAAAAAACAGCCACAGTGGAGCTCCTTTTATCGGGCTGATTGGAAATGTGCACAACATGGCCGCTAATCAGGAACGTCAAGAGGTGTCTGGGAGGGAAAATCGCGCCGCGATGGTTGTCTTTTTGTGCAGCAAAATGAATCCGAGATACAAATGCAAGCTACAAGCGTTTCAGTTCATCTTTGAAGATGCCAAAGTGGGGCCAGAGGGCGCCATTCTCATTACGATCACGCCGATACGCTTCAGTCGGCATCCTGCGGGTCTCCGCCATTTAAAATGAGCACATTTACATTGAAAACCTTTCCGGGCACATATGGAAAATTAACTTGTTACGTGTAAATGGATAGTTTTTTATCCTTAGTCTTTTATCGTCCTATTTCTGAAAATCAGTCTTATCATTTAAATGCTAACCATCACCATCATAAAATCAATTATATTTGTTAAAAAATTAATTCAATTCTCGAAAATAAATTATGATACACATATATAATCAGTTAATTTAAAGGAAAATTATATTTAAAACAAATTATTAAAATTTCATTTAATCTAATAACACTGGTCAACAGATTTTATTTATTGATTTATTTATTTTAAAACGGAGATGCAAGTTAGTGTTCCGAGATTTTTTTTTTGCGGTGATTCTGAATCTGCCAGGTTTACCTAAGAATAGTATTATAGTTACAATAATATAATCCGAAATATATTTAGTAATAATCTGGTGGATTTTTTTTTTCCTGAAATGTCATAGCTACAAATTACAATGCATGGTAAATCTTTTATAGGTTAAACTTAAAAGAAAAAAAATCAGCAAAATCTGAAGTGCTAGAAAAAAAAAATGTAAAAATGTAAAAAAATTCACCTAGTGGCTGTTTTTCTGCTCAGGCTATAGCAATTAAAGTACTGCTTTGGCGCCATCTGGTGGCAACTTGCTACATCAAATCTATAGACAATTGCAGCACAGTCTCATTTTGTTTTCCTTTTTTTGGGAGGGGGGGGTGGTGCGGCGGGGCTTCAATCATTCACAGCCAGTCAGTATTCCCTTGTAATTAGTGAGGGGGTTCACCATAATAATATTGCCTTTATTAATAATATTGCCTTTATTAGTCCCACAATGGGGAAATTCGAGATTCGAACCCAGGCCTCCTTGGGAGACTGGGTCCTGAACGCGGCGCCTTAGACCACTCGGCATCCTGTTCTTAAAGACCGCATGCGTGCCACATGTCACCTCTCGACCTCATGAAGCCGCTGCATGCTGATCTTACCTTCAGGAGACTCCTCCTGCACATACGTGCCCGTCAAGTAGCGGTGGACTAAGGCCGACTTGCCGCTGGACAGATTCCCCACAATTCCCTGCAAAAACAAGAAAAAGCCAAGAGGAATGAGCGTGAGTCCATCACGTTTACAGCTCTTTAGTTCACATTCGTGGAAATTAATCACCTTTCGGGGACTTGCAATAACAATAAAAGAAGTCAGCAAATGGGAGAGACAAGCGGTGGAAAGATGAAGAAATGATATTGGAATGAGGTCCAAACATTTTCTCAGTATGTGGTAGACACTACAGGCACATGGATGCTACACACACACACACACACACCCACACACACACACAAGCTGAGCTGCACTGTATTTGTTTACAGACGACAGTAGACACCAATATGATAGCGACCGAGTGAAAGCTGAGATGAAATGCAAATGTATTGAACACAGTACGAAAAAGTTCAAATATAACAACTTGTAATGGATTGAAAAAGAAAAAAAAAAATCAGTAATTCTTTTGCATACCACTAGGGGGAGCCCGCGTACCATTTGTAGTACATGTAGAAGAACTGAGTAACAGATCTTACTGGAACTCGTCAGTTCACTTCAACATCCCGTCGGCACAAGATGGTGACAACCGAGTATTACTTTTGTCTAAATGAAGCGCTTAAGTTCACTTGTACATCACAAAATGATTCAAAATTAATACTTTTGTTTTGGGCCGCATAAAAAAAAAAATGGTGATTTTTCAGCCCAAAACAAACAAAAGGAGAGATTACAAAAGAAATCTGTGAGATGAATTCACTGATGACAAAAAAAAACGGATACGGGGGTTGTATTTATTATGTTTTTTTTTTTTTTTTTTACTATTTACTGTAGTTGCAGTCCAGCAGTTGCTATAGCGATGACACATTATATTATCTTCTGTATAGTCAGTGAAAATGTGCCTTTTTGCAATTCTATTTTCTCTTTAGCGTGTAATCATTCAGCTCGTAATCATCAGCAGAGCAACTTAATTACAGCGGCAAAAAAAAAAAAAATGCAGGAATTAATTGCAGAAAACAAGTCCACCTTTTTTTTTTTTTTTAATTGCTGCGAAATTAAAAGCAGCTGCAGCCTGCAGAGCAGATCATCAAAGTAAAACGTTGAGCTCATCACAGTAGGATGTAAAGGAGAGTACACGTGTTTGTTTAAGGGCATCTTGGGAAAAGCACGAGCGAGAAAGTCACTTAGCATTCGTGTGATTTGTTGCAGGCTTTGCCGCGTTTTCGCCCGCCGGTGTGGGAAAAAAAAAAAACACTTTCAGGGGTGGTGGTGGGAGTCAGAAAGTCTCCTCCCCCTCCTCCTCCTCCTGAGATCATTATGGGGTGCCAAAGTCAGGTATGGTTCTAATTATAAAGGGCACATGTCAGGTAATCTGCATCTGATTTTCTCTGGCACGATTTCAGAGTTCGCAATACGAGTGCGTGAGTAAGTTCGCAAAACATGTAGGCTGTGCGCTGTGAAAACAATGAGTCAACTCCGAAAGGCTACCACACCGCCACCTTCACGCAACACAAATGCTGCCTCAGCAACATGTCTCAATTTGGAAACGCTTTCAGCTGAAATTGAGAGGAGAACGCCAAGCACTACAATTTGTTTGTTTTTTTTCTCAGTTCAGCGTGTGAAAATTCTGGAATCACGATTGGCACAGCAGTAAAAGTGTGAAAATTTGCATGAGACAAGGCCCCTCCCTCAAAATTGGCTAATTTCAGCTACACGTGAAATCTCCCGGTCAGTTGCAGAATCAATTTTAAAATTCTGCTACGGAACATTAAATATATGCGAATTGGATAAAAAAAACAAAAAAAAACAAGAAGAGCTCTGAGGTCTGCAAATTCGGATCATTTCGCAAAGACGGTGAAGTGGCATTCAGATGTTATGCTGCACAGAAATGGAAAAGGTTGGGCTAAAAAGGCAAATCAATCTTTTAAGAATTTCAGAAAGCTACTTTTCACTTCTCTGTGCCCTGCGAAGGTCTTCACTTGTTCGGTTTGTTTAATGCTTTGAGATGTTTTGCTTTTGGTTGTGTGAAGCACATTGACTTGGCTGGTGAATAAAATATTCGACAGTAACTTGATCCTACGGGTCATTTGACAAAAGCGTGACATAGACACTTGAGAACATTTTAAATGGTTAAAAAAAAAAAGATAAAGGGCACAATATCTCCAGGAGGTTCGACTGTTTTTAAGAGTAAAAAGCAATGCAGACTAAAAGGCTAAAACTGAAAAAAAAAGAAAAAAAAAAAGAGAAGCCAAAAGTGCTTCATCTCTTCCTTCAAAAGAAATTGACACTGTTGGTCTGATGCAAACTTTTGCTTCATCCTTGAAAGTTGTGCAGCAAATGATTGCTTTTCTTCTCAGAGGTTTAATTGTGTCTTTGCAGAACAAACACGCTAGCCAATTAGCAGCGGCGGCGGAACGAGGGAGCTGCCTTTTAAGTCTTGGTGGCGCCAAGAATGGAAGTGTTCCATCAACCCCGCCGCAGCACATCTTCTATTGGTCCACTCGTGAACATTTTTTTTATTTATTTGGCAGCAACAAGGCTGGAATCGCACCCGGGACGCGCCACTCATCCAGCACCGAAACTGTCACTCATGCCACCAAGCGTCGCCATGGAAACACATTACAAAAAAATTCTAATTGGCAAGTAAATGTCAAAGCAACTTCTTTTAGCGTTCCCAGAGAAACAGTAGAACAGAAGCATGACGTTTATGACACTGGCAAGAATTATGATTATTATTTATGAATTGATTTTTAACATTTAATAATATGGTGCAGATTTGGCGGGGTGTGACTTACCACTTTCAGCTCTGGCACAGATCGGCTCAGCGTCCATTCCTGGCTGTTGACAAAAGAGTCTGAAAGGAGAAGGACAAAATAAATTAGTCAATATTAATAAATGAGATACGTTTGTCATAGATTTTCAGTGACAAAATGGCCGCCCCCTGCGATGGCTGAAAAATATGAAATATGTGGATTTTGCTGCCCTCATAATGAAGTGAAACCACATTTTGCAAATATTTTTTGGGGTGTTGATTTCCACTTTAAATAACATTTCAATAATCTCAAATGAAGACTTTATTCACGTAAGCTCGCAATACAAAAATGACAATATTTTTTCGCCTTCAAAATGGTTGCCATCAATTAGCGAGTCACCTAAAAACGGCAACTTTTGTCGTCCTGATCAAAAATAATACATTTTGTTGCATAACGTTAAATAGTGAGTCGATGTTATCAGCTGATGCGGCTGACTCCAATAATGTGCCATTAGGACCAAAATGACTTCATCAAGCTGATCGTCCTTCTTGGGATGGAACACACGGCTTCAATAAATGACGGATGACTTTTCACACAGCTTGCTTTAGTCAATGTGCGATTTCACTGTCATCATATTGACTTTTCATTTGCAATCAGGCGCTCCGAGGGTGTCCAACACTCACAGGGAGCTTTTTCCACAGCCTTTTTTGTCATGAGGTCACATTATCGGACTTGATTGAACTTGTTCAGCTTCACGGTGAAATTTCAAGGCGAGTCTCCCACAGAGATGAAGAGCAAAGCTAGCGTGGCATAAAAACAATTAAGCAAAGGCCACCCTTGGAGGAAGAAATAAAAAAAAATAAAAAAAATATCGATCCTGATGAAGTTCTCTAGACACTTGACATATTTAGTATGAGCGCTTTTCATTAAAAAATATCTCCAACCTTATTTTGTAAAAATGCTCATAATTTTAAGAATTTTTTTCTATAATTGCTCCTATTTTTGAAAAATAAGTAAACTCCAAAGTACTGTCAACCATACAAGAGTTTATACATTTGCACCTCTTTTTTTCAAAATTTTAAAATAACTAGTTCTATAAATGTTGATTAGTCCAAAATGAAAATGCATAATTAAAGTGTTTGAAATTATTTGATTTGTCTTAATATTGTTTAGATTGAATTTTTTTTTTATTTTGTATATATATATATATATCTAAAAAAAATATTGTTTGAATCATCAGGATTTCAATTATTAATAAAATAATTGGGATTATTTTTTTTTTATATATATAACTAATATCAGGTAATCATGATTTTTTTCCCCTAAAAAAAAAAAGATCTAAAATGACAAGTTTCTCCCAAAATAAAAATTAAAATTCGTTCCTTTCGCCTAAAAGGACAACTTCATTCTCTTGACATTATAAATTTATTTCTATGCTTGTGAAACGGCTTCTGAAACTAATTTTGCATGACAACTTTATCATTATCTTTTTTCCTACTTTTTAATGATTTTCATTATTCTAAAAAAAAAGAAAAAAGCAGCAACTGTTTGTTTTTGCCATGTTTTTGTTTTCTAATTAAAAAAATATCGGTGTCCTTGGGGGGGAAAAAGCAAATTCCATCTCCAGTGGGAACATCTTGTCTAAATAGTCTAAATTTCTCTTCATGTATGTACGCAGGCCCTGCAATTAAACGGCCAAAGGCCCTCCCCTCCGCTCGGCTCGGCCGAGATGTTTATGAATCAAGACTTCCCACGGCGACTGCGTAGTCTTCAAGCGACCTCTTTCACGTGCACCGAGTGTAGACTTTTCCCCGTGTGGTGGTGTCGTTTTACACCGCACGTTTGACATCCCCTTTTACGCCTTGAACATGTCACAACAGGCGCAAGGAGAAGACACCCGACGGCTTCGGTTTCAAACTTCACGTCAATGAACGCCTGGAAATGAAGCCGCCGGCGCGTTTTAAAACATTTCCTGTTAGTTTTGTGGACGACTCCTGATTTGTAGTGTCGTTTTATCACCGGGAAGAGATCGGCAGCTTCCAGCAACGAGCATGCGGGAAGAAAAAGGCCTAATTGAATCCATGTGCTCCATTTACGTCACTCATAAAGAATGAGCATCCCTCGAATGACTGTGCCCCCGAATGCCTATCAAGGGGGAAGAGCGAGGGGGGGGCGGGGTCAACCCCCCCCTCTCTGGCCCGCGTTTGTGATGCCTTGACAGGACACCAGCGTCTTTGTCTAACAGAGAGCGGCGCCGAGAGGGAAGCTTCGGCTTGTTTAACTGTCGACTTGCACCGAAAATGAGCAGTCAGTTTCCTGGCGGATGACATGGCGAGGAAAAAATGCAAAGCCAGCAAAAAAACAAACAAAAAAAAAACAGTGGATTTGAGGTGGTTTATTTTAGTGGGAGGGGGGGACCTTGAAATCTAGATTTCCCCCCTCAACCATTTTTCCAACCAGCGTTCCCATTTCAAAATTATAGAGGCGGACTTTTAGCTAGCAATTAGTGCTTCTTGCTTCCCTCAGTTGGGCATCAAATGATGTTCACTGTTGGACCATCAGGAAAAGAAAATCAGCCAGGAAGCGTACAATGATTTGTCCTTGCAGCATTTTCTTTTTTTTTTGGCAAAAGAAGTTGCCGCTTTCTCTCCTCGATTTGGGTCAGGCCAAAATTGCATCCCATTGGATTTGCACTTTGTCGAAAGGAAATGGACAAATTCGTCACTTTTAACCATTTTGTTCATTTTTCACCGTTACGAGAAAACGTCGGTCATCTCATCGTAACTTTCAGTTCTTCTCTCAGAGGCAATTTACAGAGCGACCAGTCGAAGCCGTTATCTGCGTTCTGCTGAGTGCCCAAACACCAAACCGTTATCTGTTGAGCGCAGTGCTAAACACAATCAGCCGAGGCCGAAGCAAACATCTCCTAAGCTGTCCGCCGCTCCAATGCAGCTCGCGTCTCCGACAGCGATAACTTCCACACACGCCGGTTCGACCGGGGGCTCGTATTCAAATGTGCAGATGGAGGAGTCTGGCGCTACAATGCCCCGGTTGATTGAATCAATTTGTGCGGTTGGAGGGGATTAGTGTCTGATTTAGCTCCCATTTCCGCCAGCCTAAAATGGCCATTGAGCAAATTGCTGGAAAACGTGATGGAAAACCTTAAAAGGGAAACCGCCAGCCCTTGCGAGAGAGAGAGTGACGATGCACGGAGGAGCAACGCTGTCAGAACCGGTGAGCTATGCTAACGCGATAGCAAAGCCATAATTACACTTAATATTTGTACGAAAAACAGGCCATGAATTAAAAAATAAATCACAGTAATTGTGGCGGTAACTTAACATGCCTTCTCGTGCCAGCATCAATGTTATTTCGGTGAACGGAAACGAGTAGCTAAAACTGAAAATAAATCAAATTTAAACTAAAATTATTTGAAAAAACTAACTGAAACTACATATCACGTTCACAAAAGGAACTATAATTGTTGAGAAAATATCAATATCAGTTTAATACGCGAGCATTTGGGGTGGATTGACGGCCGTTTCCCAGAAGAAGAAAAAGTCCAACAGTCGTCTGGGAGTTGTAGTCCGTCACGCGTCAAGCAGCAGCCAATTAAAAAAAAAAAGCCAGCAAATGACGTCGCGACCCAGAGACGAGTTTGTGTGACGTCGGCTTGACTTTGCAAGCAAGGCCTCCTCGTTTTATTATAATTAGGGCAGATGCACGCGTGCTTGCATCTAACTTTACAAGAGAAATTATGCACGGCACTTGTTGTGATTGAAACCGTAAAATGTACGCCGTGTTATCAAAATGTTTGGAAATAACATTTTTGTCAATCAACCCCAAATACTTTCCATGGTGTTTTTTTTTATTTTTTTTATTATATTTTTTATCTTGAACACGTAAAAAAACAAAAAAAAAAAACAAACTAATACTAAACTAAAAATATAATTTTTTGGGGGGGGAAAAAACTAAAAAAAAACCGCCCTGAAAACGAATTAAAACTAACTAAATTTAAAAAACTCCAAACAAAATAAAAACAAACAAAAATTAAAATTCCCTAACTATAATTTGTAGCTGCCTACAAACGCCCTCTGCCCAGACGGGCACCAACACCGTGCACCTAACATGTAAACAACCATGAATCCAAGTTCCATAAACGACCGTGTTCATCATTTCATCTACTCAACACAAAGCAAGCGCCTTCACATGGGCCTCCTCAATCGCATTAACGAGCATACTAGCCTAATGATATTATGAATTCTTTGATTTTTTTTTTAGTAACAGATCACCGTCAAATCGGTAACACGACAGCAAGTCCAAGTAAGACTGAGGCACGGTTTGCAGTTTGGAGGCCCGTTCTTGTCATTTCAACACCTCAACTCCCCCCTCTGCACACTGATCGCTCATGCGACCATCCACACGACAGAGAAGCTTTGTTCGTGCACAGGTGGAAGGGTCGGAGGGCAACGTTGGAACACCTCAGCCCCCCACCATGCTAACCTAGCCGAGGTATCCAGGCACTTCCAACGAGGTGTGTTTGGTTGTCATGGTTAGGAAGTTTGGGTGTGGGGGTGGGGGGGGGGTTGCTTTTAACTCATTCAATGCCATTGACGGATTATGACGTCAAAGGTTTTTTACTCGGCTGGTAATGAATGAGTTAACTTTCTGGATCTAATTAGGCAGCGAGCACTTGAGGCAGGTAGCGACAGGCAGCGAGTCCCACCCAGGGCAGCGAGCACTCACTCGGCGCACCTACATTCCTGACGCCTGACTGCCTCGCTCTCGGGATTAGAAGGGACAAATACGGCAGAACCCGGCCACGCTCGCTGAGACGTCTCCCAGTTAACCGGCGGAGGACGAACGCACCCCTCCCACCCCCCGACCTTAGGACGCAATTCGACGGCATAAAACATCACCATTGCCGGTTCAAAGGTCCATCTCCTGACGACAGTGAAAACAAAACACGGACAAGCACACAAATTTATCATGATGAAAGATCAACGTTTTATTGTAGCTGCTGCTTCCTTTTTCCAAAGACCCGTATCTAAAGGCTGCGAGAACCTCTCTCCAAATTTTGTAAAGGTCGAAATTCAGGCCGTAGGAAGCTTCTCGTATGTTGAAGATTTTTTTTACCTTTGCCTCAGTTGAACTTTATCAGATGAGCGTGATCTATATTCAAACTCTCTCTGATTGTTGTTAATGTCGGTTTCAATTACGGTGTTCTACTCAACAGAGAAAAATACTGCTCCATTTACATCAACGGGGGAAAAGGGTAGTTCATAAATATTATTCTACACTCGTTGCCATTAAAGCGAAACTCCCCCCGAAAATGATTGGAGTTCTGTTGCAAATCAAACAGAAACATCGACGCGGGCACAAAACGAGTCTCTTGGATGAATTAAAGTGTTGCTGTACATTCGCTGATGCTTTTTTTTTTTAACCGTGGTCTAATAATGTTCATGAAGAATTTAGTATGGTCTTATTAAAAAAAGAACTCACAGAACTGTGACATCTGTGAGGTTTTTGGATTCAGGATTATGAAAGCCAGGCTAGCTAAGATGCAACCACTTTTTGTGTTAGCTAGCCACTTTGAGTTTTTTTTTCCTTTCCGTGGCAAATCAAAGCTTGGATGATTCTGAAGCATTTTAAACAAGGCCGTGTGTAATTAGTAAAACTGTCAATTTCCCTCTCTACTTGTTTTTTGTTTTCCAAATCCTGGTTCATGAAGAGCTTGTAATCATGACAACGTCGTACAATTTCCTGCCAAAGGCAACAAACTGGGACTTTTTTTCCCTGCTGCCTCAACAGTTTTTTTTGTTTTTTTTTTAAATCTGTATCTAATCAAGGTTATGAAGCCCTAAAGAAAGTAGTGCGGCTTCGCCCAAAACGCAATGTGTAATTATCAGAACGAGGACGATATTTTCGAGGTTAGCATTAACGCTAATGAAATGTTAGCATTGTTTTGGACACCCAGCGGTGCGACAGAACCAGCACAGGCTCGCCACGCAGCGCCAGTACTTAACAGAACCCTGTAAAGAGTTAACCTTTACACACCACGGCTCCGCCTCTGCCCTCGCCATCTCAAATTAGCTGCGTTAGCCTGCCAAAAGAAGCCCTAATGCAGCCACGGACTCTTCTAATGCGCCTACTTTGTGCTCGCGCCTCGGAAAAGGCCAACAAACGGCGACACCGAGCCTGTTCGTTGAGAAAGAAAGAAAAACTGAAGAAACTGACTGTGAGGCGACGTTGTAGCCAACGCACGGAAATGGACCCAAAAATAGAAATTCCGAAAGCGCTCCACATGTTTCGGAATGCCACCCAAACCCCAAATTCCCCATGTGTTTCTCATTTGCCTCTCCTAAAAAAAAAAAAAGTGCACTTGAGACTCGTGGGGAGGTGCGTTGGGGGGGGCAATGCAACTTGAACACGGAGTAGAGAAATAAAGTCTTGCAGGTCTTACCTTGACCTTTGTGAGACTCTGTGTCTGCCAGGGTCGCTATGGCAACGGGCAGTGACTTATTATTGAGAGTCAGCACACGCTGGCCCGCGTCTTTCGACTCGCATTTGTCCGGCTGCTCTTTCCTCCTGAAGCGGTTGGCGATGAGCTGCCAAAAACTGGGCTCCTCCTGAGCTGCTTTGGACAATTTGCTCGGGCACAGGGGCACCTCCATCACCTTGACCTTGCCCCTGCTGCGGTACTGGACGTACTGCATGCCCCCGTCCACGGCCCGCTCGCCGGAAGAGGGCAACGTTCGCCCCGTGAGGTACGAGAAAGGCTGAGGAGGCGTCGGCTCAGCCGTTTTGACGAGCGAGACTTCCCTCGCAGCCCCCTCGCACCCCGGAGTCGCTTTGTCTCGGGGTCGAGTCCTCCGGATGCGCATACTCAAGCTCCGTCTCAATGAGCTCAGTGTGCTTTTCGGAGCGTCCGATTTGGCAAACTTGGACGACGATTTGTCGCCATCGCTGTCCCTGTTCTTGTCCGGAGCGCTTTTACCGAAGAACCGCCAACGGAAGGCCCCTTTGAAGAAGTTTCCCCCGTCGTGGCCTGCGCGGTTCTGCTGCCTGCCGACGTCGTCGTCGTCGGAGGAGGCCCGTTTCCTGAGCTCCAGGACGGTCATGCTAAGAGGTCTGGTCTTCGCGCTTCGGTGGCGCACCTTGGGGATCGCCTCCGCAGGAACCGGGGCCCGTTGAACCGCGACCGGATCGAGACCGTCCACGACTCTCAGCTCGGCTTTCCTGCTCCTGTACAGCTGGCTGCCCTCCACCGCGCCCGTCCTTTTCAGGGAGTTTGCCTTGCCCGGCTCCACTAGGACCGGGCCCGGGCCCGAAAGCATGCACACGCTCCTCGGCCGCCGCGGTCGATCCGGTTGAAGCTCACCTTGCCGCTCGGCCGGATCGCCGTACATGCTCATAGTCCTCCTGCCGGGTGAGGCCTCATCCCGACGGGACCGGCGGAGGACAGCCCGAGGCAGCGTGTGCCCTGTGGCGGCTCCATGCCCGCTAAATGACACTCCTCTGGCATGGACATGGACGCGGCACTCGTGCAAGTCCTGCGCGTCTGCGCCGGTGACGTCTGAGGAGTTACCTGAGCTCTTGGAGGGATGTCTCCCAAAGTCGGCACTCCTCGTTTTCCCCTCCTCCCCCTCCTCCTCCTCCTCCTCGGTCTCCTCCGCCACCACCTCTCGGCGTAAACTTCCCGTTCTCAGAGATGGCCACCTGTCAAGGACGGCATTGTTCTCCATGATCTCGCCTCCTCGCTTGCAAGCGTCCGCCGGGGTGCCGGTTTTGACCCAGCCCATTCCTAGCTCGGACGGCGGCTCATCTCTCTGCGTTTCCTTGAGCGTTACGGAGATGTGGTAGGTGGTTTTCGCCTGCTGCTGATGGCCAACTGTCGCATCCGCTGTCCCGCTGCTGAGGAATAGCATGGCACTGTCCCCCAAACGCATTCACATGCTACAGACAAAAGGACTCACATGCCGCCGGGAAGTTTTGGCATTCCGCCTTTTCCAGAGCAAATTCCACTTCCAGGCCTAATCCTTCACCTTTGACATGAGCGCAAACTTCAAACAAGTCGGGGCAGAGCCTCGCTGCCACCCGCATCCTCGCGCAAGCACTCCGACGGCCGCCGTGGCCTAAAGGGACTTTGTTCTACTTGGTGAGAGTACAAACTCGAGAAAAAAAAAACACAACCTCCACACAGTTTGCCAAAGTCATGACTGCAAAAGTTGTAAAAAAAACAAAAAACAAAGCAAAGCAACTCATCCCTCCTTTCGGGCAAGTTGCAGACTGCCAGCAGCTCTTGTTGCGAGTGCTGCAGAAAAGCGGCTTTAATCTCTGTGCTGAGGGAGTCAGCGTCTCTGAACTTTCAAGCAGAGCCATGCAACCCCCGGGAACACAAGGAAAACAAGGAGTGGAACCCTCTCCTCTGGCAGCTCGTGGGATTGGGAGCTGACACACACACACACAGTCGGAATCAACAAAGTCTACAATCGGCATCAGCCGTCAAAGGACGCCGCGTTCTGCCAATATGCAAAATAACATACTTTTATCATTTTTAATGAGCTATGCGGCGATCCAGTCGCATTCTTTCATAATTCTGCATTCCAGTCATAAAAAAAAAATGTTACCTTCAACTGCATAGACACATACGACACACATGTAGTCGGTGCCACGGCACAGCCCACGCACGGCGTGGGAAGCAAAGCAGCTATTTTGGGTGGAGAAATTGTGTTTTCTTCACAGAACTGCTCGTTTTCCATATCACAAAATATTCAACTCGTCAATACGGAGGAAAGAAAACGTGCAAAGTTAAGAAGTGGCACACCGCAATGTTTTATGGTCTGTGGACCAAACCAGGTTGCCAGCAAATCCATGGATGAGCTGGAGTAGGAACACTGCCCCCTAGTGACCAGAAAGAGACAAGCTGTGGCAAGCTCACAGAAATTTTACTCGGTCCTCAAAATGATGACAAAATGGCAACAGTAAACGAGGGACAAAAAAGAAAGAAATAAAGTCGAAATAAGCCACCTCCACACAGCTTGTAAAAGTCGTCATTTTACACAGGATGGAGGTATGAAAAGGCCTTATCTGAAGCAAAAACCAATAAGGTATTCCACAATATTACAAGCCTGGGTGCAAAAGTTTATCACATTCGCCCGTCTGTGTTGAAATCAACTGCGCCCCACCAGACGCCGCCATTGAATGGAATTATCTTGGAACAATCCTCCGGCACAAAACAAAGCAGTAATGAACTCGAGTATGTTGGGCTGAAAATTGAGCAATGAACTCAGATTGAAGGAATAAAATGATTCCAAAATCAAATCAAATTCGATTTATACAGCAAACGGAAAAAGAAGACGCGCCCCCTCCCTCCTAAAATACACCACATGTAAAAAAAAATTGCATCAGAGCAACACGGTGACAAGCGGATGATGTTTTTGTGCATGATCAAATGCCAAGTAAGAAATCCGGTTAAACCATGTGAGCATCAAAACATTATTTTTTTTTTGGGATGTTGAAATGTGATCATTTGATCGGTGTGATTGTGAGGAATGATGTTTCACTCCACGAAGCGCCTTTGTGCGCCGGCTAGCGTGTTATCAGCAGACTGAATGACGACAGTCCAAAAAAACAACAACAAAAAAAATACATTCCAAGCGGGTTCAGGAAGTCGTTTTGGGTTTCGGTGCAGCTAACACACAAGTACGCGAGCACGGTCGGCTGAACGGACGTCACGCGTATTCGGGTACTTTGAGTTTATACCAGGCGGATACCTGAAGAGCCTGGACGCCGACGCATTACTGTTGTTGACGTTTTATTTACCTGAGATCAGGAAGTAGGGATTGGGAATGTTGTACGGCTCGTTATCAAGCAAGAGGTCCTTTTCACTCCATCGGTGTCGATTTCGCCTTCGACTCCCAAAGCAGAGCGGCATAATCTGCATCCAATCAACATAGCCGCAAAAGCGTGCGACTCAAAGGCTTCTTCCCCGTCCGATTCGGCACGTTACTCCTCAACTGCGGGGTGGCCACGCTGGATTCCACATCCAAGCGGCAGCGAGCGTTTCGTCCTTGGGGCTGCAGGTGTCAGCGGCACCGTCCCGCGTCATGAGAAAGGCTGATAGGATTAAAGCTAATCCACTCGCCTTCTCGTCTTTGTCTGGGTCCGATCCAGGAAGAAAATGAGTGCGGTGCGACGAGCTGGCTAACTCTCGCTTCCAAACAAAGAGCAGAGCGAGTAACAGAGATTGTCTTGTCTACTTCTTCTGTCCTGCAGCCATACATCCCCCCCCCTGCCCCCTCCCGACCCCCCGTCGTAAACAGGAGCACCTTGATAGCGGCTGGGCGGGTTTCCACAAAAACTGGACAGGCGTGTTTTTTTTTTTCCCCCGCACACACACTTCCTGAATTGCCGTGCTGACAAGACTATGCACGCAATGCACGTTTGTGTGCATGTGCCGATAATTCAATATCAATATGTATCGCGATAGTCAGATGATCAATATCACTCGAGAATGGCATCGATAAATGATCGATCTAATAAAATAAAACAACGGTGCAGAAGGTTGTCCTCACAGAGGAAAAAAAAAAATCGTAAAAATGATCACTGTGGTAGGATCTGGGCAACAAAACACACGTCAGTGACGCATTCCGATCAAGCACGTGAAAAATGAGCGGGTTGAAACACCAGGTGCGATCTCCCAACTTGTGTATACCGTCCAAACTGGAAATAAAAGCTTCGGCGTGCATTTCTTGTTTCATGTTCATCTTTTGATGTCGAAGCAGAATTTTTGGAGACCACGGCAAAAATAAAGGACAACCTCACTGTCGCCACAATTGTTTGGACTGCATGCTGTAAATGGAATGAAGCTTTTCAGTGTCCTTTAGTGATAGACCGATTATCGGCTGGGCCGATATTTTGCCGATTATTGGCATCTGCTTTTTTTTTTTTAAACTTTCAAGGCCGCTAAATTAAAAGCTGGTTTATTTTGGCTTGCTGCAACACACTTCTCTCGCTCTCTCTCTCTCTCTGGTGTGCTGGCGGCCCTGCGTGCAGAAGCAGATTGTCACGCCAACAGCACCATCTGATAGGTTCCTTGTACCAACCAATCAGCAGTTATCTGCCTGTTTGCTTTTTCACCTCGAGTCACACGCACTGCGGGTGAGCTCCCGCGAGCTGAGGAAGGTGAGGCAAAAGACTTTGCCGACATTTTCGTCAAAATCAGTCGACTACAACGCACAACTAATAAACTATTTGCCGCAGTAAACTTCAAAGACATGTTTGGGTGTTTTTATTTTTCAAAAATGTTGACACCATTTTACCCCTTTTCTCCATAACAAATATCAATTATCGGCCTCCTTGACTAATAATAATCAGTTTCGGCCCTGAAAAAAAGCATATCGGTCGGAAAAAAAAAATCAATCGTGAGATGCATGTCAGGATGAGACCATTTCAAACTTGGATGACTCCACTTTCCATTACGCCGATGTCAAACTGAGCAGATTCATTGCCTGGAGTTTTGCTTCAGTCGCTCAACTTCCTCGAATTGACGTCGCGTCGGCCAGCAAACTATTTGAGACGCGATAACAGACAGCACCGCCGCGCGCGTTCCATTCTCCTCCAGTTCCGTCACAACCAACCATCCATCGCACATCATCGATCGAGACGTACACGCCGCGAAATTGAATCCTATTCACGAGCCAAATAGCACACATGGCACATATCCGCGTGCCCCGTCGATGCAAATCGACAGACGCCGTGCGCCACAACCGGCGATGTCTGGCAGATTGTTTTTGCGACGTGTCCAAGCCACGTCATCGGGAGATTTACGAGCCCCCCTCGTCACTACAAGGACATGAGTCATGGAGTCGTGCACATATGTCATCACGCATGGGTTTCCTGCGCCTGACAGCCACCACATCCAGCACAAGGCGCCGCTTCTCTTTCTGGTCACCAAATGTTCTCATCGAGTGGCCCGAGGTACTTAATTGCACTCGACACCGGTGTCGAAAACATCAATTTAAGAATTTAATCGAATGTAAAGAATTAAACTGTGCATCCTGATGAATTCATTGTGCCTCATTTCTGGTGTGTGCGACTTGGCCACCAGGGGGCAGTATAATACAACCATGAAGTCAAATGAAGAAGAGCAAGTGGCTCAGTAATCTGGTGTAAAATTAGCCGTTTTTTTTTAAGTGGGTTAAGAATATTTTTGTCTGTCTACATGTGTTGCTGCACCATTTGTTTGAGTTTGAATTTTTGGGGTTAATTTATTTTTTCTCAATGAGCGTCAATTTAACATCAGCAAATTTTAGCTATTTGTGGGCTCCAAATGCCCCACAAAAGCGGGGGTTAATTGTACCGTAAATAAAGAAGTTGTTTAAATAGATCAGACCAGAAAATCCTGATTGTGTAAAGCCTACTTTTGTTTTAGTTTTAGTTTGACAGGTTGGCATTATACATCTTGAAAGCTCTTTTTTTTAAGCTTTGTTCACTATCTTCCAAACTCTTGCATTAGCACTTTTATTTCAAGTCAAACCAAAAAAAATGGAAAAATCTGCTGTCAAAAAACTCTGGAATCGAGTCAGTCGTATCTCAAAGCGCCGCTGCTGCATCTGCTCGATAGTTAATATTTTACTCTAGCTGCTAAGTGACACATTGCGTTTCTGAACACTGTCTAATGAAGAATAAATATTTTAAAAATATCATTGATTTGCGTCAATAGAAACGCACAAAGCAATGTGTCACCTGCGTTAAACGAGAGCGACAAACGTGTTACAACGTTGTAACAACAGAACATATCTTTGCTTCATCGTTATTGATGTCACGCTTCCAATTTAGCCTCGTGCAAACACCAGAGAGGAAATCAATGCGTCTGCAGACGCACAAATGAGAGCAAAAGTGTTTCGGGGGGGCCGTCGAGAGGCGATATGTGACATCATCGCGGTCGTCACAAGCAGCCGGCGGCCTCCAATCACAGCCGACGACTCCCAACGGCCTGGCTTGAATTGTTATGGGCAATGAGTTCCAATAAAAGAGCGAGAGAGTATATTAAAAATAAATGTGCATTTACAAACAAATGGTGTCCAACGAGGCTCGAATTTGGAGTGAGCACGGCCTCATATGGAGAGTTGTTCGTAATACTTGCTGTGCTTTTATCAAGGCTTTTTGTTCAACAATGTGATGCGGAAGGTGCAATCACAATTTGTCTGGCAGTTGCTTTTTTTCTTTTTATGTTTTTGAGTCCAACATAAAATTAAATATTTTACATTATTTATTTTTTTTTTACTATTTATTACTACAAAAGGATTCAGTGACAAATTAATAGAAGCAATAAATTGTTCCTTCCGCAAGTCATGAGATCAACGCAACGTTATTTATAGAGCACAAATTCCACAAGCTTTCCGAAGTCTATGATTTATTTGTATTTTTTGGGCAAATTCTGTCCAGCAACTCGTGACCCAACGGATCAACTCGGATTGGATCTCGCACCGCGGTTCGGGTCGAGCAATACAGAAATTTGGGACCAATTAAAATATTGCCACCTCGAGAATCATCTTTCAACCTGACGGTGTTAAATTAAATGTGAGCCTTCTGAATCCAAACAGAATTTTCAATGAATCTCTTGTTTTGTGTTCCTAATAATATGACTTGAGAGCGTTGCTTAATAACTGCACAGTTGCAAGTGTAATTTCCCGGGAGAGCGCTCATTAAAGCATGTCAAGGTGACACGCCGCAGAGAAAAACACGCGTGGCGCAACTCTTACACCAGAGCAATATTGTGTCGATCCAAAAGCCAATTATGCGTGCCGTTGTGTCATCAGACATTTTCCAAACAAAAGTCATGGAACATTTCAGTTTCAAGCCCCAAAATAAAACAAGAGTCATTTGCGCTCATGACAGCGTCGCGTGTGGACCTGCTGAGTGACGGCGACACAATTGAGGCGCTCGTGGGGGAAACGTAAACAAAGAACACGTCAAAATACGCTTGAAATATTTATAGCGCGGGGATCATTGATGACGCATCATTCGAAGTGGAGGCAGCCGTGTGGGACTTTTCACATTTTATTTGCTACCGTTCAAATCTCCGCGGCATAAATAACAGCATCAAGTGGAATGTCCCGAACGAACGTACGATTTTTACACGATGCTACCACGGAAGAGTAGCCGCGACGATAACCACATGGCCGGAAAACCAATCGCAAAATGGGAAAGGAGCGTCACGGTTGCTCGGTGACAAGAAGCCAGTGTTAGCATACACCTTTTTTGATTTTATAATTAAGAATATTATACAAAATAGGAAGAACGATTTTTAATTTTTTTTTCTAATTAATGTCAATTTCAGCACATTTTCTATTTCATTTTGTACAAAACATGCATTTGACACATCGTGACGATGCAGGAGTCCACTAAATTTACAAATATTATTCTTAAAAAAACACTGCACTGTATCAAAGTATTTTTTTCCATTTTTTAACTTAGTTTTAGTTTTATAATACAGGTATTAAATCTACACAATCATGTAAATTCGGTACAACCTCGCAACTTTCCATGCGGTGTAATATAAATTAGCAGGAAATTACAAATTAGATGTTGAGTCGAAAACTAAAGAATCAAAATGTGTCTCCAAATGAATTTTAAAAGTGGACAGAGAGGGGGCGGGGCTTGCCAAACATTTAATGGGAGCTCATTCCATAGGGAAGGACCGGCAACAGAAAAGGTACAATCTCCCCCCCGGAGGCTGCGCCTCATCCTCGGTACCTCCAGCAGCATTTTGGTCCTGAGGTGGACCTGACGCCGGGGCGAGGCCATTTAAAAATTTGAAGACAAACAGAAATATCTTAAAGCGAACTCCAAAGTGCACTGGGAGCCAGTGAAGAGAGGCCAAGATTGGGGTTTTGGGATTCGTCTTCCGAGAGCCAGTTAAAAGATGAGTTGCAGCATTTTGGCGCAACTGGAGACGCTTGAGGGAGGACCGGATGACTGCAAAGTCAAGTGCATTTCGGGAATCTAGCCGAGATGTAACAAAGGCATGGATTACTGTTTTTAAATGCTTCTGGGAAAGGAAGAGC
Organism: Idiotropiscis lumnitzeri; assembly: GCF_059441095.1. NCBI lineage: Eukaryota > Metazoa > Chordata > Actinopteri > Syngnathiformes > Syngnathidae > Idiotropiscis > Idiotropiscis lumnitzeri. The sequence continues at coordinate 20,103,867 of NC_142402.1, forward strand.
TTCACTTAAGCCAGCTGCCTAATATTTCCATTATTTATCATAGCAAAATTCAATGAGAATGAGATTTAAAATAGAAAGAAAGAAAAAGCTGCGTATAATTCTTTTTTCCTCATCTGTGAGAAAATGATGTAGATGAACAAAACTGGAATGCGTCTGTCCACGCGACGCCACAAACAAAGGACATACCCAAACGCAAATCACATTTGCTTTTGTGCCCCCCCCCCCTCCTCACGCCAGACAATTACATATCACCAGACAATTTGCCGGAAGATATCAATCTCGCCACCTCGCCCTATTGTCTGCAACAACAACGGCAAAATTCACGTCTGCAAATGAAGAAGTCAGCAGAAGGAAGGGAAGGCCGCAGACAGCCGGCAAACTTTATGCTAATGACGCTCGCACAAGTGCCGTTGGCGCGTGGGCGGTCGGCGAGGAGAGCTTTTTAAAATTCAGCTGCACCGGCGACGAGCATACGTCACCGTTGCTCCACTGCGGAGAAAATGATCGGTTCCAGGACATCTGTGGGTGGAGGAATTTGGGGGGGGCTCGCGGAGGGCAAACCAGATCATTTTGTTTCTACAATTCCGTTTGTATAGCGCGTATGTGCGAGACAAAGTAGGAAAATAAATGGCGAGAGACATTGATGGAACGTTTGGATGGTCAGGAACTTTATGAGCATATTTGACAGACGCAAAAAAAAAAAAAGCAGAAAGCAAATCCTTTGAGAGAACGCAATTCAATGCGGCAGCACTTTGCGTGCTTGCACCTGCAGCCGGCCAAGCGCGATGATTCCGATTGGATGGCGCCCATTTTCGTGCGTGCATCCGCACGGAAGGCCAACAACGTCCATTTCACAAAGTGGCAAAGCGCCGACAGAGACGATGACAAAAGCAACAGGTGAGAGGACGTAGGAGGAGGCTGTACTCTTTCTCCAGGCAGCTTTGTGTGTGGATAAAGCGTGTGTGTGCAAGTGTGTGTCGGTTGGAGGTTTCCAAGCGTAAAAAGTCAGGTACACGCAGACCGATCAACACATTTTTGCTTTGTTTCAATCTGAATTTTTCTTGAGATTTTTTTTTTTTGCACTGATTCTGAATCTGCTCTCATTTTTTTTCTTGTAAATCAGGTCGTCATAGCGATCGGCCCACTCGATTAATTAGCTAACTATTCTATAAATCTCAAATACCTGCTCAGGAAAAAAAAAGGTTTCGGACACATAAAACCCTCACTGATTAAAACTAGCTGTTGACCAAAGTAAAAAGGTCTGATGTGAGCGCATTTCCCCGTTCAAAGCCAGTAAAAGCCTCATTATGAGCTTTCTCGGAAAAAAAAAAATAAAATAAAATAAAATAAATAAATACAAAAAATGAATATGAAAAGAAAATCCCAAACTTGCGGAGCAACATCTCTTCCATAAAACTGAGAAAAGTTTTGAGAAAGTCAAATTGAGTTCACCTGTAAGAGTTAGAATTTGGTGAGTAGCGTTCACTGAAATAATGATGAATGACAAATTGACTTACTCGGTGTGAAATGTGAGCCTGAAAAGTTACAAAGCCGATCTCCATACTTGCAGGTATTAAAGAAAGGCACACACAGAGATGTTAAAAATCATTTTTGGACCAGTGACGGGAAACTGGATAATTCCCCCGCAGGAACAGTGGTTGAGAATCGCGGCTCACAACACTCCACGCAGGAGCTGGAATCGAACCTTGGACCTGAACAGACGCCCTCGATATAAATCGGTGATTTTTTTTTTTGTTTTATTATTTTTTATTTTACAACTGTTGAGGACCTTGTGTACGTCTAAAAAATTTTCAAAACGTTTGTTTCGTATTAAGCCCTCTGTATGGTACCCCCCCCAATAACCCCCCATTATCCCCCCCCGATGTCAGGCTCACTTTATTTTAAAGAAAAAAAAAGTTTATGGTAGACACAACTCATTCACTGCCAGTCGAAGTAAACGGAAAGTACTTTTGGGCTTCTATATCCGTCAATTGGCCGTGAAATTCCTTCCTGATACCTATAACGGAAATAAACTGTTGTTAATTGCAAAGCGGGCTAAATCTTGAACTGCTATCAGACAAAAACAAAAGAGGAATAACCGGTTGGATGAGAAAAGAATAATATCTCAAGTAATTTCATAAAAATGTTTGTAAATATAACACCGCTACGAGATCGCCTCACGTTTAGCCTGGGTTTTTATCTTCCGGGATCACGGATGGCCTGCGGCGCTTTGCTGCCTCTCACAGGCCAATTTTGGGACTACAACTTAAAAATTGGTTGAGGGAAAGATTTTCTTAATTGGCGTGCGCCTTTTGGGTTATCCTTTATCATCTTTAAGAGCAGTAAGCAGACATTTATTCTCTCGTCATGTGTGGCGCGCATCGTTTTAGAAATCAGATCTACCACCGCTCGCTCCGAGGGTGCCACATTCTGAAAGTCGCTCCGATGCGCGATTGCTTTGTCTAATCTTTATGATAATGTCGGAGCGAGCAGCAAGAGCGCCGTTATTTTTGGCAGCGCCACACAAAGACAAAGTGAGGAAGCAGAACCGAGGCCGCCTTTGATTTCCAGCGAATCAGTTACACCTTTAATGTCCCGTAATAGCGGTGTTGTCAAGCGGGTGGAACACAATGCTAAATTCACCATTCATCAGAAGTGGGAAGAATAGGAGGAACTATCCTATCGATATTTGATCCCACTGAATGGATTTCAATAAGGCCACTCATCAATTTTAGCAGCTTGCTCTGTTGTGATCAAAGACGCTTCATCTCAAGCGCACCTCCAATGCGCTCGCCGTCCATCTTCAAACGACGCCAATTGCTGTCATCAATCAGATCCTCTCTAAGTCTGCCGGACTTGCCGCAAAACATTTGTTTTTTTTAATGTTCTCGCTCATGTGGCGAGCCCGATTCCTCCATTTCCATCATCTGAAAACGCCGCGCAATATGTGGCGAGCCATCTGGACGCGCGCTTCATTATTATTCGCCTCCGCCGTCCAGCTGTAAACACACGTGCAGAGGTGAAACGAAAGCAGCCGCCAAAGACGACTCGTGCAGGCAGGCCGATAATCGGCGAAATGCCAAATATCGGCGCCGATAATCGGTCGATCACTAACCCTTAGTTGCAAACGGTGCAAAATGTAGGAAGAACTTGCATTTTTTTTTTTTCATCTTGCGTCATCAGGAAGCAATCAGGCAACCTGCAGCATAATCAGCCTCCATTCTTCTGACTAATGACTACATTAGAGCAACATTGTGCATTGGGCCGTCTAGGTTATAATAAGTGGACGTATATGGATGGATATATGTGCCTAAAAAAAAATGATTTGACATCACATCCATTATGAGCCAATCAGATCAGAATGATAATGCATGACTGTATCAAACCGGGTACCAATAATATGATTTATTATTTTCTTCTCGCAAGGGGGGGGGGGGCATGACAGGAAAATAATTGAGAAGCACTGACTTAAAAGAACCGTCATGCTCATCACTATTTGGTACTCCTACCCAACCTAATGCAATCCACCCACTTCGAACACTCATGAGTGGAATGGAATCTTGAAAATGTCTCCACCATAAAAAAAAAAAAAAACTTTAAAAATCACAACAATATTCCTTTATAGTGTCTTTAGGATTTTTTTTTTTAAGTACAATTTTGAAGGTAAAAACGTGACTGACAGCCAAAGCCGGCCGTCGTCGTCGGTAAACAATCTCAGTTTCTTGGCGTGGCCCAGAATAGCACGGCATTATGGCACAAGCGCCCGTGTAATTTCCTTTTGTCGGTGTTCCTGCGCCGCGTGCTCACGCTGAGACAACAACGCGGGCAGCTGAAAGCGCTGCAAAACCCCCCAAAAGAAGTCTGCAGAAAATACTGTCACTCTTTGCTGCCCCCTCGTACGCACCACTCACTCGCCTCGTGTTGACAAAATAAAACATTCAATACCGCTCCCTGCACGCTCGCGTCGTTACGCAATCAGCGCATAACGGTGACGCACCCACAATTCAATAGGGGACCAATTGGTTTTGTTTTTTTTTTTTTTTTACTTCACTGGTCTGCCTGTGACAGATTTGACTCTCCAAATGTTCCTCCTGTGAAATAGCTTCGGTGGAGCATTAGTTCCGCAGGTGACTGACATTTCGCTTCGCTTTGCGCTAAATGGCATCGACTAAATTAGGCGCGAGCAATTTGGCATGCTGCAAAAAAAAAAAAAAAAGGAGCAGCAGCAGACGGGTAAACATGGCGCAGACGGCGCATGCTGGAAATATTTCTCCTCCATCTCCAAAAAAAAAAAAAAAACTTTTATAATGATGCTCGTTTCACAGCACAAAAGGTCACGCGCGGCTCCGCTAGATTCCAGCGAGTCGATCGGAAAAGCTTATTTGCAACTAAGTCGACGGACGTGGGGGGCGGCGGAGAGGCCACGGCGGGAATCCGCATCCTGCTTCATGACGGCTTCGATGACAAGCGTCAATGTTGGGTTTAAAAGCACGCATGACAACGTCTTCAACAAAATGACAGTCTAAGCGATAAAAAGTGAGCAGGAGGTAAAGCCTCTTTAGAAACGATAAAAACGAAAAATGAAATGAACAGGAGGTGCTCGGTTTACAGCGACGACGCAGCGTGAATTTGCTTCCAAGTCTGAACGTTGAAGTGAGACATCGAGACGCTTCGAGGATCTTCGGAGGAGGAGCTAAGTTTAGCCTGTGTTGTGAGAGGAGAGTTCGGATGACATGAAAAGTATTTCCTTTGGCGCAATTTATTAACGTTCATATTTTTTTTCACAGATCGATACAATTGATCAGTCCACATGTGAGTGAGTTCCTTTTACTAATTGTTGATCGGTCGAAAGAGTTGAAAATGGCTTTTGCTCTTTAATAATAATAATAATAATAATAATAATATTCCCTTTATTAGTCCCACAATGGGGAAATTTGAGATTCGAACCCAGGCCTCCTGGGGAGACTGGGTCCTGAACGCGGCGCCTTAGACCACTCGGCCATCCTGGCAGCCTGGCTGAAGAATTGCATTGTTTTCATTGTCTTTTGAGAAGTGCTGATTTTGAGATGGGTCGGGAATCTGCCCCAATGCTTGAAGATGCGATTTTGGTCTGCCAAGTGGCTATTAACTCCTTCAATGCCGGCCAGAAGAAAAAAAAAAAAAAAGAAAAGTCAGTAAGGCTTTGTTTCATCCAAATCACCTTTTTTGGACCGGGAACAAAAACGCATGAAAAGATACATTTTATGCCTAACAGTGACTTTTACCCCCAAATATTGTTTCTTTAATGACTCTCTGGCCATTCCCGTAAAAATTGCCGGTCGGTTACTCGCGATCAGAGTTAAGCGAGAATGTCCACTCAATTATTAACGGTGCTCAACTGCTTTTTATTCTTGAATGCCGAGTGAGGCGCTCCGACAAATTTCAGTCATATTATTTCATACGCGTCGAGCGCCTTCAATGTAGATCTCTCGGTAGAAGAAAGAAACTTGAATTGCACTAAATGGCCAATTAATGAGCAAAAGCAAAAACATCAACGTGAGGCCGCACTTGCCGCTTTAACTTATCAGAGTGGTCGTGAATTTGCTTAACGCTAAGTGTGTGTGGTATGCGACGAGATGCATTATTTGTATTCAACGTTAGCGCCTCATTGAGATTTCGAGTGCCGCAACCTCATCTGACTGCTCGGCATGCAAAGTTTGCAGCTATTGATCCACTTCCCGACGGTGCCAATCACCAACGCACACAAAGCAGCGACTCATCCGCGATCTCTTGAGCTCATCCACATTGCCACAGGCGAGGCGGCATAATAAGTTGAAAAACGGAGCCACCGAATTAAGGCTCAACGTGCAACTTTTGGGAGCTTTATGGTAGTCTTATTTCAACTTGTGCAGGTTTTGCTAAAAAAAACGATTTGATAATTCGATACATCGAGTTCAATCCGATTAAGTTGAATTTGATGCGCATCCATCTTTTTGTGCTCATTTGTGTTCCTTGTAACTCCTCCCATTTGACAACTTGGTCATTCAAATATTTCATTCAAAGCAACTTCGCGAGTCTATTTATTTACTTATTGTATTTTAAAACAACGTTATTGCATTGCTTTGACATTTTTAATAAATTAATTAAAAATAAATGACTTCCTCTATTTTAATAGCAGAATGGAAAAAAATACTGTTTGAATATTCCAGAATTACATTTTAAGTGACCGCAAATATTTAAGATTGAATTATACACAATGAATAATTTCTGAGGTTTCTGCTTGCGGTGGACCTTGCTGGCTTTTAATTGGGCACCTGTGATCGAGACAAACCTCCGCTCCACTTCTCACTCTTGCGGAAAACGACTTTTTTTGTTGTTTTTTTTGCTTGGAAAAGGGACCTGCCCTTTAAAAACGAGACCATTACAGATAAATAGCACTTGAAAAGCTGCTGCGACGCGCCACACTCATCTGCACCCACAACCTTCTAGCTGGGAAGAAGATTCTATTATGTGAGCCTCTGTTGCGTAATCCTGCATGATAAATAGCCGCGCGCACACGCTCACAAACACAAGATTAACGAAATCCACGGGCCATATCGTACTTCTGGTTTCCTTCGGCGGGCCGTTATGAATGTCCATCCATCCATCTTCTGTTCCGCTTCTACTCACGAGGGTCGCGGGGGGGGGCTGGAGCCTATCCCAGCTATCTTTGGGCAGTAGGCGGGGGACACCCTGAACTGGTTGCCAGCCAATCGCAGGGCACACAAAGACGAACAACCATCTGCGCTCACACTCATACCTCGGGGCAATTTCGAGTGTTCAATCGGCCTGCCATGCATGTTTTTGGAACGTGGGAGGAAACCGGAGTACCCGGAAGAAACCCACGCAGGCACGGGGAGAACATACAAACTCCACACAGGATGGCCGGAGCCGGGACCGAACCCACGCCAGATGCTGTTTCTCACTGTGAGGCCATCGTGCTAACCAGTCGGCCACCGTGCCGCCCGTTATGAATGTGTTCATCTCTTATTATTACACGCAAACAACAAATTGATGGATAACTACTTTCAAAATCACAAACTAATAAAAAAAAGTGTTTAATTATTCATTTTATGTTAAAATCTGAGCATTTTTTAGTTCATAATTTTGGCAAAAAAAATAAACATTTGCTTTGCGCCTCACATTTAATGATGTGGTGGGCCAGATCTGGCCCCCGGGCCGCAGGTTTGCCACCTGTAATCTTTGCCTTTTATGTATTTTATTTTCCATCCATCCATTTTCTGATCTGCTTAACCTCACGAGAGTTGCGTGCATATTTTACTTGTGATTAAAAAGGAAAATCTAGTTTGTTTTATTTCAAGCCAATTTGGCTGTGTTGAAAAGAATACAGGTGAAATGGATATTAATTTAAAATCACATTTTATTATTGTCATCTCGCTTCGATGCACATAATGCTTCTTTGAAATTACAATTTTGGATCCCACATTTATTTTAACTAAAATGATTGCGTTGGTTCATGACAAGTTTTTAATTTGCAGTTTTTTTTTTTTTTTTTTAAATATGTTCATCACCAAATGGTGCAATTTTTCCTCCCATTCAAAGACTGCAGCAACATTTCAGCCTTTTAACTCTTTCTCGGAAAGGTGACTTTCATCACTTTTAATTTATTGACCTAAGACACGTCGACTTCGGAATTAGTCGGGAGTAACGATTTGGTTCTGTTTCGAAAGTCCTTCAAAACGAACAATGAAACGGGATTTGGAAGATGCTAACTATCAGCTACAATTGGCGACAGATAGCAAAATGTTCTGCGTTTCCATTTCATAATCATCATCGTTCCATCCGCCAATCGGATTTATTTTAAACGCCAATTTCCCGCCGAAATCAGCTGTCGGCACAACCGATTGCGTTCGCCTTTGGAGGTTCCGCCGCCGTTTGCGCTCACGTGGCCGCCAGCTACTCCGCCGCTGTCACGCACTATTTGTAGCGGTCGCAGCAGGTGCGTGACCGCGCCAGCACCCGCTGGAAAGGTGCTACAGTCCGGCGCGCTGCCACCTGAGACCCGAAATAAACAATCTAAATGTGTTTCTTTCCCACAAGGTCAACGTTTGACGATCAAAAAGGTAAAACTGAAAATTGAGCGCTTTGAGACTGCGCGTGTGTGGGGGTGCGTGGGCGTGTGTGCGTGTGCGTGGGGGTGTGTGCGCGTGTGTGTGTGTGCGTGATGTCCAGGCTGGCCAATGGCACAACAGTGACAGCTGCAGGACAGCAGACGTCCGTCACGCTTTCTTCCTGGCCGCTGAAGCCTCCTTTGTGCGCAGAGAGCGCCGCTCGGCTACATTCAGCCGAGCTGAGAAAGATTGCATGAATGACAAAAAAAGAACAGATGGTCGTCGGGGGGCTCGGTGGATAAAAACGTCTTTAAAAAAGTGAACATCTTTGAGTGTGCGTGATAGATATGCCTTGCGCCGTCTGAATGCCAAGTAGGACCTGAAATCAAAAGAAAGGCGCGGCCAAGAGGAAACGAGACACTTCATTAGGAACGCCAGTGAGATTTCGATCGGAACGGTTCACTTTTGATCGACGTCGCGCAAAGACGGGGAGGAAGAAGTGAGAGGAAACAAACATTAGCGTTGGAAAATCGAAAAAAAAAAAAGCTTGAACGCTGCGGTAGAAAAAAAAAGAGAGAGAGCCTCGGCGTCTTGACGTGATCCGATGTGATTTTTCTTTTATGATGAAACGCCGTCAGAAACACGGAGCCCGGCAGAGACTCGCTTTTCAAGTCACTGACAGCAAGTATGAAGTTGAAATTGAACACGAACCGTCGCCACAAATCTAATCAATGGAAACAAAGAGACGCGTGACAGGTTTTCACGGGTTTCTTTTCACCATATCAAAAAAAAACAAAACATGATCAAACAATCCGTTTGACGTTTTACTGTATCCAAGCAGAGTTGGGCGATTGCGAAATCCACCTCGAGTCCTGTAAAGTGCATCGAACAGACGGATCGGGTTGATCAGCGCCAACAACTCAGAACGTCCTCGGGCGACCGAGGCGCCAAAAACAAACGCGAGGTCTTGGATGAGCAAAAGCCGAAGCTTTGTTTGGCTGAGCAGCCGACCAGAAAACCTCGATTGCAATTATATATTACGATGTCCCGGTCGAATGTAGATGAGGGCAGCCAAGCCTGCCGTTTAGCGGGAAACGGCGTCGGAATCGATGCGGAAGATTAGCGTCCATTGTCTTCTCGCGCTGGTGCTCTGGGTCACGGGCGAGACTTACGACATGGCTCTTCATTTTCAGACGCGCGTTCCAAAACGGTGCATATTGGGTTCATCGAAGATTTCAAATTGTGCTCATGTGAGTGTGTGATCTGCTCACGGGCCGCCCAAATGAGGCTGAAGAAAGTTCTACTGAAAATGAATGGGTGACCGGTTCAAAACACGTCGCTGGAGCTGTTGCAGGAAATAAAATATTTACTACAATAATATTGGCGCGTAATAAGCCAACAATGTTGAAGAGATATAATTAAGTCGATGCTGATGATGTCCGGGCTTCGTATAATTGGGCGCCTGGCCGTGTGTCGGGCCGGTCGGAATACTCCGGTCTGTATATGAGGATGGTAATTTCCTGCTGCTCCAACGGCACATTAACTTCTCGTGTCGTGTGGTGTAAAAGAGATAAATACACGTTTGCCAGAGAGTCACTTGACAGATAAGCGGCTGCTCTCGGGATTTGGCCCCGGCTCCCTGCTTCCTTGACAGGCGCGGATTTTTGGGATGGCGGAGGTGCTGCGAGGGGAAATGAGCGTGAGTAAACTCTACAAATAAATAAATAAAATACGTAGGAGAGGGATTGTTAATGACACTGTTCATGGAAATCCAACAAGCCTTACGGGTCGACAACGAGTCACACTATCGTGGAGCTCCAGCCTGGAGAAGCGCACGAACCTCAAAGCACGACGGACACAGCATTAGGGATAGCAGGTGGGCTAACACACCAAATTTTGCTCGCAATACCAAGATAGCAGGTACGCTAACACAGAATTTTGCTAACAATACCAACACAAGTTGGACCATTAAAAATGTACTTGCAAAAACGTATGAACAGGTAACATCATCAAAAATGTCCACCGTTGCGGTTCGGTTCGCGTAGTCATGCGAAACAAGCCTCTGAAATTGTCTTCACTTTTTTCCTAGTATATTATCATAAATGTCCTTCGGTGTACTAAAATGGCCGGTGATGAGGACGCGCTCGTAACGTGACACATAACCACGGAACCACGATGGAACGCGCACGCCGCCGCTGCAGAGCGGGCAGCCGCAGAATGTAAACAAAGCCCTAATCTGACTTTAGCCAAGCGGCGAGTGTCGTCTCTCTACGAAAAACGAAAAGTGGATTTGAGCAAATCCAGGCATAAACCCAGCGCGTGTGTACCGCATAAAGACAAGGTCAACACGACACAGACGCCGTGTACTGTATCCCTCTCAAAACAAATTCAGAATTAGGAGATATGTTTCACTCTTGAATGTGTCATGCGGAAAATTGATTTTTTTTAATGACTCGTAAACAAGAAAATGGACTCTTTGAAGTCCTTGCCCGCCCATCAAGTTGGAAATCAAAAGTAAATCACGTGTAATTTGCCTTGCCTGGCTAATTTGCATAATAACATTGGCAAACAGCACATTTTAATCGGCTTTATGTGCATTTATGACGCTGATTAAAAAAATGATTTCATTTTCAGTCTTTAAGTTTGATCCATAAAAGCTTGCGCATTATAACCTGTGTTGTCATTTGCAGCCATCACTTTTCAGGAAAGAAAATTGCAACTGTTGCTGCTGCCCTTAATTCAGAAATATTACGTAATACATTTCTATATGATGTTATATTATTGTTATAATAAAAACCTGAAAAACACTGTCTTGAACGTTCAAGCCTGTAGTAACAGAAAACCACCAGAGGGGGTCGCCGTTGGTGAAGGAGAGTGACATTATGAGGCCATTTGTAGATATTCTTCTTTGTTTGCATTCCAGATGACTCTAAATGCCACAAATAAAATGGAGTAAAATCAATATTAAGGACAGCAGCTAATACAGGGCATCCTTAAAATGATGGCAATTTCATTTGTGGAAACGGTTAAAGGACGTGAAAAATATTCCAAAATTTGTTTGGATCGTTTTCGCTTCATTTATGTGATTAGAAAGTAAGAAATAGCACAGCCTGCGCTCGCTCTGCACTTTCTGGCACCAGCGTGTGCGCGAGGAGTGAGGCTGCAAGACGGATATTACATAAGAAGCTCATCAGTGGGGTAGTGGCCCACGCACGCCGCATCCTCGCTGGAATCGCGCTCTTGTTTTTCGCCTGATGTAAAGAACAAAATGGCGGAAGCGACTCAACGCCGAAAGGAAGCAGCAAATGTATGCAAGTTGCTTGCCATTTAGACACTTGCTGGTCTATGCAAAAAAAAAAATATATATATATATGAACGCCCAGTGGCGGGCTGTGCATTTCACACGTTGAGAAGGCCTTACTGTCATCAACTTGAGATCTGATTGGCTATCGCAAGTGTCAATCAACTGGAAAAGCTCACACAGAACAGACGCTCGTACAAATGTATCTGAAGGCCTCGGACGAATAGTGCGAGCTACTGGTATTGTGAAACCTGCCTAGCAACACGAGCAAGTGGAATTCTGATTGGATCAAAACTCTCACTAAAAATACAACACTAGGACATAATATGACATCAATGTGAAGATTATGATCATGATTTCTGGATTATGTTTGGCCAGCAGAGAAGGACATTCTTTTTTTTATTTAGTTATTTTTTTTAACTTGGCTAGTCGTGAATCTAGTCACTGATTTTGTTTTGTCGGTGCCCTACTCTGGAAAGGGTGTCTTCCTCCTTGACCGGGATGTTTTCACAAGCTGCTGTGGTGTCCCGGCACGAAAGAAGAGCACAGGAACGTGTGCGCTGACGTCGCACATTGTGGCGGCCAGTCTTCGTTTGCCAACAGATGGCACGAGGTCGGCGGGTCAGCAGCACGAGGCCGCGTGCCCATCCGCTGCCTCCGCTCGCGGGCGGCCCGCAAAAGCCCCCGTCGACTCCACACCTACTCGCCCGGTCCATTCAGAGCGGTTGCCGTGGCAACCCGCCGCAAATCCCTCGCGTGCTTGTTTTGATGCGTCGAGACAAATGGTTGCCAGTGTGATTTTTTTTTTTTTTTTTTTTAGGGGAGCGCTCAAAAGTGCATCGCTTGACGGGGAAATAAAAGTGCACAAGTAGGACACGCACGTCGTGAGCTCTGACAAGAGCATCGCAATTACTCGGAGGCGCCAAGATGCGAGTAGGAACGATCACACGAAGCGAGTATCTTCGTTGTGACTTGGGGAAGATCTTTCCGAGCGCTGTCACACTGCGCCACTCACACATTTGTTGGGAACAAACGTGTCACAGACACGTTGACACGAGTCACTTTGCACGCAGCGTTTTAGAGAAGCACTCAAGCAATCATTATTTCCCACTAAGAGTAAAAGCCTCCATATCGCATAACTTGCATTTGTAATAACTCTCATCCGCCATATTGCAATTTACAGCCGATATAAAAAGTTTACACACCCCGGTTTAAATGCCAGGTTTTTGTGATGTAAAAAAAAAACTGACCAATATCACTTGAAACTTTTTGAGAAGTAAAAAAAATAATATAAAAACAGAAATATTGCAGTTGCGTAAGTGTGCACACCCTCATAACGGCGATGTCGCTGTTTTAAACACATGTTAAATGTGGGGCCAGCTCAAACCTGCCATCATTTAAAGTACACCTACGTAACTCAAATCAAGTTTTGATGTTCTAGTCGGCTTTCTGTCGCTTTTTTTTTTTTCACTAAAATGCTAATGGCTCAAAATCCTTACAATTTGTCTCAGGCCGTAATTCCTTTGTCTCGTAGCATCATAAAATCTTCCAAAAAGCATGTGGGAAAAGCTGCATGCACATATAATATACGAGAAGTGAAAAAACATCCAGCAAGGTGGGAGATTGCGCAGAAGAAGTCTATTGTTTGTCTGACAAGAAAGGAAAGCAGCATTTAGTTGAGCACAGCTGCTGTTGCGTCCATCAGCGCCCGGCCGTCTGTCAAAAGAAGGGGGCGGGACGCGCGCTGCCAACCACACACACACACACACACACACACACACACACGACGGCACACTAATGTGAGCGTGCTCGGGTGGATGCCGACAGCCGACTCATCGGTGTCACCGCTGCCGAGCCCCTCGCTGCACGAATCACAGCAGGGGGGCAGGGAGACGGAAGAAGAAAAGGCAACAAAGACGTCGCTGGACGTCAACGTGAAAGGCAAAACATTTATTTATTTATTTAATTTTTTTTTCTTTCGCGATCACCAAAGCGAACCACCAGCACACATGCTGGGAAACTTCAAAGGAACATCTCAATCCAGCCCGCCCGTGTTACCATGGCTGTTGTGTTGCTTTTCTTCCTCGTCTGTTAACGCAACAGAGCGCCGCTGTCATGCTCGGCGCAGCCGCCCACGTTCACCCTCGCCGAGCGCCAGTGAAAGGAGAGCCGGCGAAGGATGGAGGGATGGAGAAATGGAGGGAGAGAGTGGGAGGGCGGGAGAAGATGAAAGCTGGCTTCTTCCAGCGAGCGGCCGATGATACATTACGGGAGGACAAAACTGCATTGCCGTTTTCGCCCCGCAATCCACCACAGCAACCGAACCATATTGGATCGAACCTTCGGGCGGCTTGCCAGGCATTTATTACTCGGAGTGGAAGCGGAATGGGCACACATTTTCCCGTCTATACCTAATGGCGATACATTTAGCAGCAAATGAAAGCCACGCTCATTTGTAATTTCCTCTCTGAAGCCATTCGTTGGGAGGCGGAGAGTGTTGATCCCTCAGGTCAAAACGCTGTTTAGCAAGCTGACACGGAAGATAAAGTTCAAATTGCAAACAGGCATTTATTGTCCGTCGCGTTCCAAAAGGAATTGCTGTTGTAGTACTGGAGATTTTGAAATTTTGCTTCTAGTCGATAAATCATTGAGTAGTTTGGATCGTCAACAGAGAAAAATATGATCAAAGTACGCATTGTATCTTACAGCTACGCTAACGAGGCTGTTTGAATGAAAAAGAAGAGTTTGCAGTAAGAGAAAAGTAGTCAGACTCATACGGACGGAAAAGGAGAAAAAACAACACAGCAAATGAGACGACAACTTTACACATTCGCAATTGCGGGTCAAAAGCCCCCCCCCCCCGATTGATTAAGTAAGTGTTGAACAGCGGGAGCTCAAGAGTGGAATACGGTTGTAAAATCGGATGCCCTGGAAAAAATGACGATAGCCACAGTTTGACCTTAATTAATTCAAATGACGTAAGCTGAAAATGGGGCGGCGCCGTGGTGAGAGCGGTTAGTAGATCTTTGGGTGTTCCAAACACCGCTTGTTGCCACATTCCAAAAACATGCCTGGTGGGTTAATTGAAGATCTCCATCTCACTCTTGCTCTCCCTCTCTCTCTCACATGCTCTCTCACTATCACACACATACTCTCACACTCTCTCTCACACACTCGCACTCGCGCTCACTCTCTCGTCAACAAATTCACTCCACCACCCCAGTTTGTCCCAAAATGAGGCTTGCTTGGCACCGTGAAAAATGTCATTTTCCGCTAATCCCGCCGACACTCTATCCGATGTGGGTTTATTCTACGTCCCCCAATGTCGTCTCGCACACGAGCTCTCGGCTCATCTTTTGCCGCAGACTTTGCTAGCATCGCATTGGCTATGTCACTCAGAAACGTTAGCTTCTGCTTGTTTGAGAAAAAATGCTTGTCTGTCTTTCGGGTGAAATAAAAAGTCAAGGGCCAAAATGAAGCGGTCTGCATGAGCTGCCACTCACGGCGGAGTTGACGATGACCCACATTACTGCAGGGGGAAAAAAACATCCAAGTGGGGATGAGCTTCTCATCGTGAAGTGATTTAGGGGGAAAAAAAAAACAGCATTTGGCAATTCTCTCTAAAGGTCTCTGCAGCTACAGCATGCTGTGAAAGCAAAAAAAAAAAAGCAAAGCCACGAGCAAGAAGATAATCACATGTATTGGCAGGAGAAATTGACTGAGCGCTGACCTAAAATGATTTGTCCATGCAGCCTCCATTCCATCTGTCTTACCAGAAGAAGACTCAGATTTTTTTTTCTTTTGTCCCAGACCTGATGTATCAGAGATTTCACGTTCTACCTTCCCCTCAGAGCACCAATTACCCAATGAATGAAAACGACAAGAGGGTCAGCGCAAAACAATATCGTCTGCACTCGCCGTGATGAGTGCCGAGAATAGCCTTGTTGATAAAGAGGATGTCGGTGTCAGGCTACAATAAGTGCAGCGCGAGCGAGCACGTGTCCGGCGCGGCGTGTCTTCGGCCTCATTATTTTCACAGCCAGGTATTAAGGCAACGTCAGCGTTCAATTACTCGTTGAAAAGAGGGCAACATCCAGTTTAGTACTCTCACAAGGAGAGCTTGAGTAGAACGAAAGAGAAATATTGGACGGAAAATTGACCCTAAGGGCTTTAAATATGATTTGACGAGGTTTTTGACACCGCACAACATCAGCCCCGGCTGCGAGTAAACTGCAAAAACCACGTGGATTGAACAAAGGTCTCCTTGTGTTTCCTTCTCCCCCCGTGGTAAGGAGACACATTTTATTGAAGAGGAGACTAAGGGCAGCACAGCTTTGTGGAGATTTTCAAGCAGAATTACTGCAGTGTCAACAGCTAAGGCGCTACAACTGGCTATGCTAACGTCAGCGTGTGTGTTTACATTTTGTCAATCCTTGTCACGTCGCCATTGACAACAAGGGTGCCCTGTATTTAACCCTTGGCTTTTCGCCACCAAAAAAATGGGCCACTGCAGCAAAGTCTTTGAGTTGGAGAACAGAGTGTAAAGACACAGAAACCGGGTCCGCTAAAATTAGCATACGAGTTCTTTTGCCATATCTAGCCGTGCATCCTCAAACATCACCGTGACAACAGGCTGCTATTTTTCTTGCTCCGCTGTTGAGACCAGCGGGCATCAAGAAAATGCACCGTTGTTGTTAAACGAAGACTGGAGTATCAAAGTGCAGGCTAACGTTAGCCGTGTAGCCGTAGACGTTTCAGTCATGAATACGCTCTGCCAAATAACGACCAGCAATATTTGGGGCTTGACTTAGAAATAGTCATCCGTGTTTTCGTTAGTGTATTGGACTGCATTTTGGAGTCAGCCAGCGTTTCCAGTTGCTCCAAAATGCTGCTGCTCGCCGACGAACTGCGGCTTGTAGGGGAGAGCACATAACTCCGATTCTGACCGTCATTCACTGGCCCCTTGTACATTTTTGAGTTGATTTCAAGATTTAATTTATTTCTCTTTAACTCTTTAAATGGTCTCACCCCACGTTACCTCGTTCATCTCTACCTAGTTGCCCAGTGGCTCAGCTCAGAGGACGAAGCGGAGCCTTTTTCCGTTGCCGGTCACTCGCTTTGGAATACTTTGGACTATTCTTCGTCTTTCGACTCTTTTCAAGTTTGTTTAATTAATTGTTTTAACTGCCTTTGTTTTAGTTTTTTCTTTTTTTTTTTGCCTGAGGTTAAAAGCACCAATAGCATGAAGAGACGTGTCATGAAAAAAACAGCACTACGCTACTTTCTGAACCAAATAAACGACTTTGGTCGTCGGTTGTTTGCAAGGCATCTTTAACGGATGCTCCCCCCGCAGCCCGTGACTAATGCGAGCTCAGGAGATTTGTTCTGGTGGCCCCGTCTTGGGTGCCAAATGAGCTGGATGTGGTCTTGTGGCGAGGCAGGGGTGACCTACGTCAGCACTGTGGCCCACGTCCAACCTCTCTGTGCCGGGTCACAGGACACACAAGCGTCAAGTGCAAAAAAGGCCATTTCCTTTTGCCCTCAATGTCCTCCAGGATTTTCCACCCCTCGCTCGATCTTGGCACTGCACCAAGCCGGAGAGTTTGATTCTGCCACCGGGCCAGACCCTGGCATCCTCTCCAGATGGTAGCAAACGGCGGGATGAGCAGAGAGATTAGGAGGAGAGTGATGACTGCTTCCTGACTACACATCCGTGTCTTAGTCATCACCCCCCCCCTTCTATGAAGTGCCAGCCAATGCAAAGACTTAGATGCTCGCCTCTCAGTACATTTCTGCTCTGCGTTGAGCTGCGTATTGGCCATCATGACTGTGTCACCAAACGTGACGTTGTAGTCAGACACATATAAAAGAGTAGAATCATCCTCAATTAAAATTAAAGACGTCCAAGTCGTCACTGTCCGTCTTTCAAATCATTCTATCCCAGCTGTCTTCGGACAGGAGGCGGGGTCACACCCTGAACAGGTTGGCAGCCAATCGCAGGGCACACAAAGACAAACAATCAACCGCGTTCACGATCACACCTAGGAACTATTTAGAGTTTTCAAGGAAGTTTTTGGAATGTGGGAGGAAAGCGGAGTACCCGGAGAAAACCCACGAAGGCACGGGGAGAACATCCAATCGCCGATTTCCTCCCACACGCCAAAAACATGCAAGGCAGTTTGACCGGACACCCGAAAGCTGTGGTTGTGAGCACGGATGGTTGTTCGTCTTTGTGTGCCCTGCGATTGGTTGGCAACTAGTTCAGGGTCTACCACCGCCTACTGCCCGAAGATAGCTGGGATAGGCTCCAGAACCCCCGCAACCCTTGTGAGGAGAAGCAGATGGATAAAATATAAGGTCATAAAACATATTTTGTGTCTTCCTATTGAGGAAAGGAGGAAAAAAAAATAAGGCCACAGTGGCTGCGTTGCAGAATGAGCGGCAGCCAACGAAAGGACTGAGAGAAAGAATGCGAACGCACATCACAGCGAATTTCACAGCGACGCGTTCAAAGCTAATGACCTGGCTGCAGAAACCAGCACGGAAAGAGTTGCGCTGTTTGCTCAAGGCTTTGGAAGTCTTTCGAGGGACGCGCCAGCCAAGGTTCTGGCGGGTGGCACAGGAGAAATCCGAGACCTTGTGTGGAATAACGCCGCGGTGGTGAGAATGTGTTGACATCGGGTTTTTTTTTTTTTGCTTCATATTTGCTTTGCTTCCACGATCGATTTTGGGCTAAGGGAACAATTGTGTTCGTCTCAACTTGAATGCGGTCGAGATTGTCGCTGCATGTTCTGAACTCATATTTTCAATAAACCCAAATGTTATTAGTTTTAGTTCCACTTTGATTACTAAAAGTGACCACTAGAAATTGAGTAAAGAGTTCACAAAATACAAAATGGCCCTTTCTAAGATTAAAAAAAAAGACACGTTATGGAAAATTTATTTGTTTATAAATAGTTGGGATTTCCGAGCAAAGAGTGGAATTACAAAACCAAGAAAATTCCCAGAAAGTCATTTGGAATTTTGGCAAGCTGTGACATCAAAACTGATTTTGTTGACATAACTGATGTGGGTCTTTATTTCACGTGTGCATTAAGGTGGCCTGCTGATGAAGTGCTGCCTCCGTGAGTGAAAAATACCAATTCATGTTTTTCTGTCTCGCTGTTGTTTTTTTTTCTTCAAACATAGTGTTGTCATGGTAACCAAAGCTGTACTCTGCGTTGGCCCAGAGTAAATTTGTGATTGCATACAACCAAAATCTTGTCCCCTAACATTTACCTTAGCCGGTTTCTGATCCTAACAACTGCATAAATTAATACGCTATTAATCCACGATTTGGCGCCACGTTTTTTTTTTTCTAATGGGCAACAAAAAAATAAAGTAAAATAAAATAATAAATCTTAGGCTTACAAAAAGGCTCCCATCAACAGATGATGTTGATGCACCGTCATTCATTGTGCCAATGACACCCCCTTACAGCACCAAAGAAAAAAAAGAAAAAACACCGAAAAGCGCCAAAAAAGCCATCCGAGCCACGTTGCACTTTGATCAGGCAAGCCGTATTATGATAAGCATTAAAGTAAAAGAGGCAATTTTCGCTGCTGCTGAAAGAACTAAAAACTAAATTGGAAATGACGTGACGCTTGGCAACGGTGGCCAGGACTCAAACCACTTTTTTTTTTCCCCAAAAAAGTTTGGATTGACGTGGCGGAGGAGCGGCTGAGAATAACAGTTGACAGTCATCACGTATGACAGACGCATTAATTACTCACGATTTAGCTCGGATTTTCATTTTATTTATTTTTTTTATATAATGACAACATGATTCAACCATACGGACGTCTACGGGTGAGTGTATTCCGCACTGCAATCGGCCAATGTGGTGGGGGATCCAATTACAAATTCATCATTACATGGTTGACTTAGCTGGAGAAGGCGAGCAGGCCGATTGGGCAAATTGTTCGCTATTACAAGTGACAGGGAGGGTCGGCCGTTAGGATGACATGCATAATTTGGGCTATTCCTCGGAAGCTGTAAAAAAAATTGGTGTTCCCGCACGCTCCAGAGCGCGCGATAATATACATTCGGATTCACTCACGAGGAGAAAAGCATTGATAATACCGTCCGTCGGGTGCCTCGGTTTGAAGTTTTACAGTTTGGTTGGAAATAGATATATCAGGGGGAATTTTTTTTTCGAGCAATCCGGAACGGACTGTCTCATAATAGAGTGATTGTGCAATAAATATACTCGAAGCAAACCAGAGCAGAGGTTAAGTCACAGTATCGTTGCGATTTATAAATATCGTAATTTGTCAAAATAAACGAAAAGTCGAGTCAATAAGATTTTCCCAAGAAATAAAGTTCGATGAACGTTTCACAATGTGAAAGAGAGCAACGATAGACTTGATCCAGTTGTGTCGTACAATATTTTAAGTGAGAACAAAATTGTCCCCTTTCAGCTGAAATTGTGTTTATTTATTTATTTATTTATTTTAGAAATGCTGATAATTACATTGATTAATAATTTCATTTGAATGATATATTTAACTGACAAAATATGACTTGGGCCATTATTTTAAGAAGGCGACAATACGTCACAGTTTAACATTTTTTTTTCCACTTTTTGTTGCCCGTCATTAAATTGAAGTGTTCTTATGTTCTTATCTTCTGCTTGCACTTGTATGTCAAATAAGAATCTTAATTTTATTTGAAGAGGACATATTTTAAGAATTGATATTAAAACTTGTATGTCAATTATAAATGTTGAACATTATTAAGAACTCTGCCTGAAAAGGAAATGAAGGTTTCATGATGGCGACAGTTTGGATTCAGATTATTCAAAAAGTCCAAACGTTAGATTGCAATGGGAAATGTTTTGGAGAGTTTGACCACAATCACAGAACGGATCATTGCTTCACTCCAAAAGGTACGGAAGTGGAAAATCGCTTCTTTTGGCTGCACATGGCCTTGGCAAGGAGCGTACGCAATCGCAGGCAATGACGGTCGTAATACTGCGTAACAGCTGGCTATTAGAAGCAGCGATGGCGAGAGAGAAGGAGGTCAGGACTTGTCAGCTCGAGGATGCAGCGAGCAGAAGGAAGCCGCGGCTCAGCGGGACCTTTGCCACATTATGCTAAAAGCGACACCGCTTCAAGACGGAAAAATGCGGCCGCTGCCTGCGGGTTGAGAAAGGTGCGCGTTTGTCAGGCTTACCTGCAGCGGCGAGGCGACGATGGCAATTCATCAAGATGGGGCACGGCAGCGCAGTTCATGTGGGAGGGATAAAAAGAAAGAAACTCAAGTCAGGATACGGACAACTTGAGACGAAAACACACGGACGTAGTTATAAAACGGTATTCCCAAATATCACGTAACATTTTGATATATGCATCCAAATAGAAAAGCTAATTAACAGAAACGATTTATATGCCCAAATTCGACATGCACTTTTTCTTTTTTTAATGAGTTGGGAAAAAGCAGTTGATATCCCAACGGCTTCCTTTGTTGACAGAGTCCTTGTGAAGGGAAATGAGATGGAATTATATTCATAATATTAAATGAATTATGCATTAACTCATCACTAAAATGCCATCGGGGGAGACGACCACCGACATATGGGCGAGGAGCTTCACATTCTTCTCATGTGTCAAAAAAATATGTCATTTCGCAAGCTGATGAATGGAAGAATCCTTGGGCGTTTTTTTCACAGGCACACTGACTTTTATTTTTCGACTAATCTTCCCTTTCCCTTATAGAGTTGTGAAGAGAAGCAATAACACTCCGGAGTTGGAGAAGACCAAGTCGACGATTTTTCTATGTCGAACTATATCCGCCGTTCGGCACAATTCGCTTTCTTCTCAAACTTACGAAACAACGTCATGTACTAAGATCAGTGGTGGGCCATCAAGGCCTTCAAGATCTTCTCTGCTAGCCTAACATAACCAAAAATCAAGAAATGATCATCATATTTTTTTATAAAAGTTCTTTTAATCATATATATATTATTTTTTAATCCAATCAGAATTCAGCTAGCTTGTGTTGCCAGGCAGATTTCATCACACCAGTGGCACATACTAGTCGTGCAAGGCCTTCAAATTCAACCGTACCGGCGTCCGTGCTGTGTGTGAACGGGCTCTTTGAATTGATAGACAGTCGCGATAGCCAATCAGATCACGAGTTGGTGACAGCAAGGCCTTCTCGCAGGCCTCACGTTGAAGGTGACAAACGCGTCCTGTGATTTGATAATCATTTGTGAGAGGGAAGTGGTACGCAGAATCAACAATTCCACCCGGCGGCCGTTAGAAAATCTCAAATATTAAACGTGTGGATTTAATTGCAGATACACTTGAAAGGCCATTTCAAGACGGACCTTTAAAGAGAACGCTCTCTTGTGAGTCGAGGCCATGCAACACCCAGTAGTGCGTAAGTATTATTTCTCCAGCCGTGGTGTCATAAACGATGCTATTAGGAGGAGGATTTAATCAAGTCGGACTTAGTAGGACTTCACTGAAGGCCAAGGTGTGAAATTGTCATAACATTGACATTTACCGTATATAGAAAATGTTGTGGTGTAACACTTCATTCATCGGACTTGTGTGCAGGCCGCATGGGTTCACTTCCCACGCAGCGACGCTCCGAATGTGAGCGTGAAAGGTTACGCGTCTCTAGAAGTGCCCGGCGATTGACTGGCAACCGGAGATCGGCTCCAACCTCCCGTGACCCTGAACGGGATAAGCGCTACACAAAATGGATGGACGCTGTGGCCATCATT
The DNA here is from genome assembly GCF_059441095.1 of Idiotropiscis lumnitzeri. Taxonomy (NCBI): domain Eukaryota; kingdom Metazoa; phylum Chordata; class Actinopteri; order Syngnathiformes; family Syngnathidae; genus Idiotropiscis; species Idiotropiscis lumnitzeri. Next base: position 20,126,029 of record NC_142402.1, read on the forward strand.
TGTTATCGACTCCATCATCTTGCCCAGAAATGCCACAAAATACATCATTGTTCAACGTTTAGGATTTCCCAACACTATAGAGCAGCTTTTAAGCCTGCACCCCCGCACCTTTTTCAATATCCCATTTAACCGTTGACAACACGATACACCAATGCTCAAAACATTTTCTTTCACAGACGTGAAAATAAAGCCTTGTTCGGATCTTTCACCAGAAACGAGACCAAAAAACCAGAACAGTAACTCGGGCCAAAACAGCTTCAAGGACACGAAAAAAAAATAAAAATAAATAAATAAATCAGTCATCTCCTTCTTTGACATGAAATCAGAACGGAGTCGAAAATCCAAACGTTTCAGATCCAATTTGGGGACACATTTCTGTGGAGGCGTCAAGCAAATCGTGGAAAAGAAAACTCAACCATTCCTCAAATGCCGACAGACTCTTGACTTTCCCCACAAGGCCGACCGAGGCAGCATCCCGACATCCCTCCGCACTTAAACGGAGCTCTCATTGCATGAATCTCCTGAGGGGTGTACACTCACCAGACACCAATCCAGGTCAGAGGCAGAGGCCTGCGAGCGGGGACAGTTCACACACACACACACACCACTCAGAGCTTACTCTCGCCACCTACTTGTGTTACATAACACCCTGCCCACCCGTCCACACAGCAGATCTGCATCAGCGGCGCTTCAAACCTCCTAACAATCCACTTCCACGCCTCTCCACATGGAATCCTCGTTTCATATACGAGGACAGGTCCCGCGGGCTTCCCACGCGAGGGCTTTTCGCTCAATGACCCCACGTCTCTCCCAATATGGGAAAAAAAAAAAAGAGATTTCAGGCGCAGTGTGACGGCCAAAAGGATTTTCTTTTCAAAGTAGTCGTGCCCGAGCAACCGAAAGTAGGCTGGCACGGGGAGAGACCAACAGGAAGATGGCTTGTACAGAGTAAAGAGACAGAATGCGGCTTTGAACGAGCTCGGGCCTACATGAGCCGCCAATTTGGAGTTGCGTGCCAGAGCCTGACAGAACAAAAGGCACTTTTTTTGGTGGGGCCGGGAGTTTTCTGGATGCCAAATGTGTGAAAAGCCACAATTTAGTCGTGCGAATATCTTCACAGAGACGAGTTAACGTTCGTAAATGCTTGCTTTTAAGTTACTATTTGTGTAGCGTGACTGATAAATGACGAGACAAATCACTCAAAAGCTAAGAGCGCGATGGGTCTATATCATCCCACTTTGCCTCGTTGGCATCACTGGAACATTTCTGGAATGACACCAATACAAAAATGGTCCTCAAATTAAGAAAGCAGTCTGTTACTCTCCCCACATAACTCCGCTGAAGTTGATCAGCAACCAACATTGTAGTGAAGTCACAATGACAGGAAATATTTGAATGAAAAAAAAGAAAAAAATCAGTAAAAGAAAAATGAACTGACTGACTGCGAGTTCTTGTGCCACACGGGAGGGGAAAAGTGTGAAAACCAGTTTGTTGCGGGTAGTTCCTTACCTCCAAACCGTCGATGTCAGGACTTTACAGCGACACAATTTTAGGTGACAGAATGGGAACAGTGTCGTACGGTGTTCTCATTCTTCCAGTGGAGTATTCACTCGAGTTCCTCCTATCGGCCAATCCAAAATCTGAAAACGAGCCAGTCGCCTTGAGAAAAGCGTCAGCACTTTTACCGCTGAGGTCCTTCTCTGGGAGGAGAAGTCCATGCAAAAGCGCTGCCATTAGAAACGGCATGAACTCAGCCCTGAGCAACGCTCGCGATGGGCCCAGCAAAGTCTGTTTGCCCACGAGGACCGATCGGTCTCAACATGAGCAAATGTTGCTCGGTAAATAAACGATGCTTCCACAATCTTTGGAAGGTTACAGCAAAGTAGAGAGCAATTCGTGATTAACACTTCGCATGTGCTTTCTGATGGCCGCTGCGAAACTGTGCTGGCATTTTGTGGCCTTTCATCAGTTCAGCTCACCTCTTAACCTTTTGGCCAGAGACTTGCATTCTTGGGAAGTGCATTCTCGCATATGTGGTTAGGAAGACCGTACTTGGTGAGTTCAAGAAACCGTCATATTGACAATTGGACTCTTTGTATGTTCTGGCAGTTTGGATGCCCGATGGCACTGTGCTGCCTCTCACAGGTCAGACTTGGTACTACAACATGACATCCAGTTTTGGGCAGAAGACTCATAATTAGACATGGTGGTGTGCACTTAGTTTGTCACCTCGACTACACGACTCACGAGTAAAAACAATAACACATAGCATGGCCATTTTTTCGCTTGGCGTTCGTGGTGTCTAACACATTCTAAAATCACTTCAGATATTTAGGAGCAGTAAGTGTGCGTGCGCCGCTTAATAGGGTTTATTGTTGGAAACGCCACATACGGCTAAACATTCAGTCACTGAGCGCCAGAGAATGTAAATCTCCCGACTGACGTTCCAAACGATCAGAGGCCCGCTCTGTTTTAGATGTTGCAACCAAAGCGGAAAAGCGACGGTAGTCCTTGAGGGGCTGTAGAACATACAGTTCACATAGCCCCACCGCATGATACGACGCCTGGGTCAAGGCCAGTGGGATTCAGCTGTGGAACAACTTTCGGTTATTCCATTAAGTCCGAGCAGGAAACGGGGGGGTGTAAACAGCAACGGGGGTCCCGTTACACTTCCTCTCTACCGATTCCCAGAGAATCAAACAAACTCTCTTCGGAGTAAATAAAAGAAATGGGACCAAAATGTCGCTGTTCAAACATTTCATCAAGTGGAGACTAGAAAAAATGAACTAGAAAAAAAAACAACAATATGAAACAACTAACGCAACTGGCTTGTTGTCTGAGGTTTGCAAACAGAAGGCCACAAAAGCATGTCAGGACACCATCCAAACAATGACAGTGCCAAAAGGAATGTAAGACCTCAGTGATAAGACTCCTGTTCAACACTAACCCTGACAAAAAAAAAAAAAAGTGCACAACAACAAGCTTGAATGAAGCGACCAAAGCTCACTCACGCCCTTGAGGAGCTCGAAAGAAAAAAAAATGTGACTTGACTAACGCTATTAAGGAATTACAGTGAATTTCCACAGCCCCGCATCCTTTAAATAGTCCGCGTGCTCTCAGTGACACACTTCTCTTGGCTTCTCACTTATAATAAACAGGTCAGACTTTCTCCATCAGCTGGATTTTTTTTCTTTCCAGTGGGGAAAAAAACACACATTAACAAAGAAAAGAGGGCAGTCACAACCAGATCACTGCTTCTCCAAACATTGTTGCATTAATATGTTGATTGATTGATTCTCAAAAGCTAGCGAGCTAGCATGCGCGAGCTAGGAGTAACTAGTTAGTAGCCTAGCAAAACGACCCAGAATAATAGCACATCCACTGAAAAAAATGGCAAAATAAAATAAATAGATTGAAGAAAAAAAATGTAAATTCACCCCCCCAAAAAAAATGTCAGCGTAGCGTGTTGCAGAAAAACTGGAGCATAGGAGGCAAGTGCGAAAAAATGATCTCGAAAATATTGACGTGACTCTCATTAATTTTCTGGATGCAAACCGGTGATTTGTTGCAGCGGCTGGCTTGACTTCTCTTCCCGACGGCACAATTACCCGAGGACTCGTATTAGCCCTACCCCTCATGTTAAGACAAAATGGCCTCAGATAACCACGTCTACTCTACGGAGACTTCATTCTCAGTCCAATCCTCCCCAACCTGGGCAGAATCTTCCCACAGCTTGTCACGGGACTGCTGGCAGGATGAAGGGACTTGGAGGCATATGCGACTTTCCATCTGTTGCGCGCTCGCTACGATCCAAAAACCCCTTCCTCGGTAGTCGCTGGCCATCTGTTTCCAACCCTACCTCACCGGCAGGAAACATGAGCACTTCCAACCGACGTCGGATAGGATGATGATGATGATGATGCACACTTTGAAATAAATAAATAAATAAAGGGGGGTGGTCGAAATTTTGATTGAGCATCCCAGTGGGTTTCTCAATGTAAGCAATTCATGAATACAACTGTTGATGAAAAGCAGTTGAGAGGTTCGTTGTTGGACGCCGCAAAATAACAATTCTGCAAATGATACATCCATGCAGTGATTTTAGTATGATGGATTGAACTACAGTAGTTGATTCCATATTAAAAGCAGTCATTTTCCTGGCCGGGAGAAGCTATGCGATGTTGAGCTATATCCAAGCAGACCTCCAACCCCCCGCCCAAGACATGTTATTCTACTCAATAAAACACGAGAATCAAAGCAGAAGTCGTGAGCTACTAAAGCTAAACATAAAACTAAGAGAATCATGTATCGTGTTAAACAAAATCTCATTAACTTTGTCTCTGGAAAGGTCGCCATTTTAATGCCAACCAAAATACAAACTGCCATAGACGGCGTAACGAGCATCAATGTCGCGGTAATTTAGAAACCTGACGATCGAAAACAAGCAACATGCCGACACGGCATAATTACTGATAAAAAATATTCACAGGCCAAACAAGTAACTGAATCGTAATTCATTTTTCGGTGTTGAGTGCTAACCAACTAAATAGCTGCCATAATACCCGACGCATGCAAACAAAAAAAGGAATTGTCTAGTACGTGTGTGTTGGAATTAGCCTCAATTCACATTCCGTTTGATTAGTAGCTGATTTCATTTCATACTTGCGAAACAAAAATGAGATTAAAACAATAACAGATACATCCTCAATTTTCATTTCAATTTGACTGCATGGTTAGTTTGTGCTTCATCTTGAAAGGCAATTACGACACAAACATTGATTTGAGAATTTTGCGGCGACAACCGATTACAAATAGAAGCGATATCGAAGGACAAAGGTCACACCAAATGGAAGTTCAACCAGGAGGGGATATTGTGATCGGACTTCCAGGTACCACTGTGCTCTAAATCTTCCTTAAGAAATTCGTCCAACAGCCCCCATCTTGAGCCCTCCACATTCAAAAAACACACACAAAAAAAAAATAAGACGTCCGTCACTGCGAGAGAGAGCGTCTTTGTTCCACGGCACAATGGAGGACATTCTGCTGCAAAGGACAAGGTCACACATTGAATGTGGCAAATCTGCAATGTGTGGAAAAAGCACTTGAGGCCCGAGCAGAGACCTCCAGGCCTTCAGTCCAAGGCTCTGTTTACAACTCATCTCCGTTGACCTGTGCTCGAGAGTCAGCCCAGTGAGAGAATGAATGAAACGGTCAGACTTTTTTGTCTGGTTGGGAATGTGGAGTATGTCCAGCCCGCCTTTCTGGCATGCATCTGTCACGAGAGGGGGAAATCTGTTGGACGCTTGAGAAGAAACGTGTGATGTCAGGTATGTTTTTTGCAGTGGTAGGCGGTCAAGGCCTTCTCTGCTGCCTTAACATAATCAAGAAATCATGATCATATACTTCACAGATTGTATCCTAGTGTTGAATTTTTAGTGAGAGTTTTTATCCAATCACTAATCCATATTCGCCACAGATATACTTTTTGAAATCTAATGCGCGCCAGAGTGAAAGTTTCCTTGCCATTTTCCTGACACAGATGGCCAGCAGTAAGAAAAGTAAACTTGCTTTTTAAAAAATCAAATTGAAAAAACACACACAGACACAAGTGTTTTCCTCCAGCTGCCTCGTGGAACTCGAGCCCCAAAATGGATTTGCACTGAAAATGTGCTGAAAATGGATCTGTGTCCTGTAACTGTCATCATGAACAACATTAGGGCCCCATAAAGCGGCAAAAATGTAAATATACACATCTTTCAGTCGAGAGGGAGAGTGACCCGCTCTTTAAATACATTTGACTGTTTTATGTAAAACGATCATCACCAAAAGTATTAGCAATTATCCAAAAATACGTACGTTTTATTCAAATCCAGGACAATCATCGCTTTTCCACGGTGCCAAGTTAAACATACGACGTTTTGAGCTTACAAAGTGTCTGCGCTATGAGATAGTTTGTGCAGCGGCGTAAGATTACATTGCTATGCGGCACAAAGTGTGCGCTCAGCCTTCAATTTTCATACATTTATTTTTCCCCCATCTCGGGGCGGCCATTTTGAAAATGACATCAGAGTTGCTGAGCTCAGCTAACGACCAATAGTGACTCAGCTTCGGAAAAGGTGGTGAGCCGTGATTGGTCATTACCTGAGTCCTGAGGGACTGTGATGTCATTTTCAGTCTAAGGTGGCTAAAAACAGGTGGCTATGCTACTTAACTCATATTCCAAAAACGCAATGTGACTCATAAGGATATTTTTAGACTAATTGAAGCGTCATAGAAGAGTTTATTGTAAAGATTTTTTGAGGGTTGACTTCCTCTTTATAACAATTAAAGAGATTCACACATACGATAAAAAAATATATATATCAATCGATTAATCAACTATTAATTGCCAATCAGTCAATTTCCCATGGCGAATTATTAAACATTAGCGTAGCAAATTCAGAAGAATCAGGATTTCAGCAGAGAGTTTTTTTTGTTTTTTTTGCCTTCCCTATATGCCATGTGAGCACACAACATCCCACCATGAAGGCCTATTAGTCATGTCTTACAATCCCCAGCTTCACTCCGAGGCATCGGTTGGCTTTCAGCTGACCGCCCCTTGCTCTGACGTCGGAAATCTGAACGCTGTCAGGAGTTTTCCAACTTTGGCAAAACACAGCCATGGCTCAAGGTAGAAGAAAAAAAAAAGGCACGGGCGCAAATGCGCTGAAAAACACAACCTGCACTTGAGAAAGTTGAAAGTCAACTTTGGAGGCGGAAATTGCAGGAAAAGTGCGACATTTGCTTCCCACACCAGCAGCAATTTCGAGAAATTCTTCAGCTTAACTCCACGTGCTAGTCATGCAAATTGTTCAATGTGAGAGCAAAAAAGCAACCGAACGAGAAAGCAGAAAATACAAAGATCACATCAAAAACCAACACTTCATTCAGGGAGAAACGTTACAACATTCGAGTGCGGTTTAAAAGAAAACAAAAAGGACTATTATGGAGAAATAGCATGCACAAATTTACTTTGAACAGAGAGTGTAAATGCCAGACCTGATTTTAATAATAATGGGTGTCCCAATCTGATATTAATATCACATATCGGTCAGGAAAAAACGAAAACCTCCGATAAGCGCAGTCCACTTCGGATCATGCTGGAATTGAACATTTAATGGCTTTATCGCCATTATTTTTTTCCAGAGTCCTCCTATTTATTTTTTTAAGTCTTCTATTTAATTGTACTGTGGCGATAACGCCCCACCAGTTTTTCCTCCTACCTATGACTGCTGACGATTGTTCCCAGAGTAACCTCACCAGGTCCAAATTATCAAAAAAGTCGACTCATTTTAATCAGTAGCAAGTAATTAGGCGCAGGTGGCCGAGGGACGTTTGACCACACTCGCTATCTTTTAACGATCTGCGCCCACTATTAAGTGTCACAAAAGACCGCCGTTTTCGCTAGGAACAACGTCGACTTCAAAGTTAAATGTATGGCGGATGAAAGGTGTTATATAAGCAACGGATGAAAGCAATCCCGTCCGGAGATGTGCCTTGCAGCTTCACAAGAACAAAAAAAAAAAAAATGCACCTTTGTGCTGCATCATCACGGCAACATCACAAAGATGCACATCAGCAAGTCGATTGGTCTGTTTGGGTGAATTTTAAGAGAATAGAGCAGGGGTGGGCAAACTTTTGGATTGGTGGGCCACAATGGGTTCTAAAATTTGAGCAGATGGATGGAGTGTTTTGGTCACCTTAAAATGCATTTCATTTCAAATGAAAATCAACAAAAGCATGACATGAAGATATCAGTTTTAATCCATTTTGTTGGTGGAATCCTAATTTTGTGTCAGCCAATCACAAACAGTTGAGATTTGGACACATTAGCTTTTTTTGTCAAGTGTGTTACCCAACATGTACTCATGACAACGTTGTTTTCAAACTCTTTCTCCCAGCGATGCAGATTACATTTTGGGCCACTTACGCAAGCAACTTTTGATTAGCCGCGAAAGCACTGAATCATCTTGGACCACTTAGTCCTCCCACACTGTAGTTTAGCGATGTCATTTTGCCCACTTCTCGACCTGGTCATTTTTTTTTTGCGGATCATGCCGAATTATGATATGAGCTGGAGTCATTTTCAAGAGCTTTTGTCACATACAAGGAAAAAAAAAAAAGAAAGTGAGGACATTACACCATCGGGACTGCCATTTGAAAATGCAACAAGCGTGCGGAATACTAATCATGACTAAGAAGGGGGGGGGGCAACCGCGTCGGCAAATGAATTGAAGGTCTTATTGACAAACAAAACCGCAGGGAGACCTTAGTAAGACAGAAATTCATTTTGTATGGGCTGCAATTTCTATTCGCTCTTTCTTCTGTGTTTGCAACTAAATGCACGATCCACTGGTTGGTTCCTTAGCAACAGACTCTGAAATGATGCGAGACTGAAGGGGAAAAGAGATTTGGCGCAGTTGTTCTCGTGCAGGTGAAGGCAAGTCAAACGCTCGGCAAAAGCTCTCAGGGTTACGGCGCCCATCTCATTAAGATGCAAAAGGGGGGGGGGGTGCAACGCTAAAACTAGCTGTAAATTGTGTTGGTGCGCCTCCACGTATGGGGAATATTAATGAAGTATTTTGTGCAGAGAGGCGACGGAGGTGAGGACGCGGTGGAGAGTCACACTTGGACCGTTACAAATGTGCTCAAATTAAATATGACCATAAATTTTAAATTCAGGATCCACCTGTTGTTGCTACAAACACAACCATTGTGCGTCTCCTCCCAATGGACGTATTGGGGGCGTGATAGTGACGTCATTTAGCAACGTAACTGGTGGGAGAGTGAAAAACAAAACAAAACAAAAAAAACATGCCGCACTTAAGATTCATGCAGCAATATTTATTCATAAGTCGCATTTGCTTCAAAAGTGCAGCAGCAGTCCAGACAAAAATTAATGCAGCCACAGCCACATGTTATATGAAACGCGATTTCACATGCTGCTAATAGTCTGAAGATTGTTTAAAGCAGGGATCCCCAACCACCGGCCTGCGGCCCAATAATGGTCCGCGGGCCACTTTGCACCGGTCCGCAGCAGACCCCACAGATGAAGAAAAAATAACGTGCAGTACTTCCGGGTTATTTATTATTTGACATTGTGCAACTGGTTAGCACGTCTGCTTCGCCGCTCAGAGGTGCAGGGTTCGATCCCTATCTGGAGTTTGCATGTTTTCCCGGTGCCCGATTTCCTCCCACTTTCTAAAAACACGTACGCCAGGTTGATTGAACACTCCAAATTGTGATCGAGAGCACGGACGGTTGTTCGGAAACCAGTTCAGGGTGCGCCGCGCCTACTGCCCGAAGACGGATGAGTTGGGCTCCAAATAATGAATGGATGGATGAACCGACTTCTGACCGTTACATCAGACTCTTGACGCATGTCAAAATGCTAATATTGCGTTCGCATTAAGCTCATTTTAAAGACGCAAGCTAGCAAAAGGGAGTAAAAAAAAAAAAAAAACAGTCCACGTACAAAGCCCGCTCGGCACAATAACTCTCGGGAGACTCGACCAAACGATGCATGGACACACATTATTGTGTGCCCATCTGTCGGGCAACTCCAATACCAATTGCCCTCACAAAACACAACCTTTAATAGAGTGCAGGGCATTCGGTTGCAACAAAGTCAGACTCCCTCCACACTTGAATTCGTCCGAGGGACTGCTTTGGTCACAGGTGTCAAACTCAAGGCCGGCGGGCCAGATCTGGCCCGCTACTTCATTTTATGTGGCCCGTGAAGGGCAAATCATGTGCGTCAACGTCCCGTTTCTAGCGCATTTTCTTCACTTTTAACAACGTTGGGATATGAGGTAGTGCTATTTATTTGTTACCAATACTCCCCCTTCTAAAGTAAATGTTGAATTATGATTTCTGAACGTCCCATTAATTTGTTGTGTGTATGTGATAACAAAAAGGTAATCATACAATGATATGGGTTCTCCTTAAAAACGGAATTCAGCTAAGCTACAAAAAAAAAAGTATGTGCAGCAATATCGTAATATATCGTGATCGTCCGTCAGTGCAGACTAACAGGAGGATAGCAAGATAAACCATCTAAATCATCCGCCATGACATTATAACTCACTCCATTATGGTTTGCTGTCAGCTTCAACCAGGGTTCAGTGTGGAAGCGCGCCATTAGTTTCACGTGACGTGCACTTTTTCACATGGCAGCCAGCTTCTCTGACAAGCGTTCAAATCAGAGACAAAGTGTGGATGGATGGATGGATGTCACACTGTGCAGAAGATACTTGAATTTAAACAGCAGGGGTGTATTTTAAAGGCTGATTTATATGGGGAGAGATTTGTCTCCAAATGATCCATACAAAGACATCAGTGATTTTCAAACATATTTTGCGATTTTCACATACTTGAGTTGAACGTTTGAGGATCAGCGGACATGCACATTTATTTTTTTAGACAAATGTCACATGGTTTCAAGATATTCATACACGTAGCCCTTCTAAACATTCAATGCGTTGAAAGGCTTTCCCCCTCCGTCCACTAGGAGGCAGTAATTTCTCCACTGAACGGGAATGAGCGATATCCGGTTTTTCGTTTAAAAATTGGAAATTGAAAAACGGCAAAGATGTTGTTCTGCTGCTTCTTCTCCTATGTCGCTGCAGCAGCTGACAAAGAGAAGAAGAACATCTTCCGTGTGAAGGCAAAACGAGCTTGAGGGAAAACAAATTAGGAACAAATTTTGTTTCGCGATTTGTCTTAGATGAATAAAAGACGATAAGATAAAATCTATTTTTCTGTTTTTCAACGTTTAAACAAAAAATGCAAGATGGCTAGTCCCTACATTTCCATTCAAGAGACAACAACACTGCCTCCCAGTGGAGGGAGGAGGGACCATCTTTCAACTTGTGAATGTTAAAGAACCGCTATGTGCGTGTGAATGTTTTGAAATGTGACATTTTTTTCAAGAATAAATGGATGCTACTTATTGTTGACATTGTAGTGAAGTATTCCTGACAGGTGTACTGTAGAAAATTGTCCAATTGCATTTAATTGCTCAGAAATTATTTATTTACTGTAATCAACACAAATGACATCTTTGTTTATCGATGCATGACATGTGCGCAACAATTAAATGCTCTTCAACTAGACAGCAGAAGGCAATTATCATGAATGTCTACTTTTTGTTTAGTGGTTTGCCGTGACCTTTTTTGCCAAAGTAAATGATGTGCCGAGGCTAACTAACGGTTGATAAGCTCACACTACTGTTGTGGGCCCAATGTTTGTTGCCTCCCTTGAATGAATGAGGCTGCAAGCCACCTACACCCCCCCTCCTCCTCCAGGAGCGAAAGCAGCACACTCACCTTCGATGGAGATCACATGTTCTCGGATCTGATTCTGCAAGGCCAGGTCGTCGATGCGCTCGATCAGGTCGTAGATGGCGTAGATGTTCGGGTGTACCGACTCGAACCGGTGGATCTCCGCCCGGATGGCGGCCGAGTTGGACAGCACGAACTGCGAGCCGGCCGAGCCGGACTGCGCCGCTTGGCCGGACACCGTGCCCGAGCCAAACTGGCCGGCACCGGAGCTCGCGGACGAGCCGGATCCGAACTGCGACGGGATAGACTGGGGAACCGGGGCCGGGACGGTACCCGGGTTGGACATGGCTGGCTGGGACTGCGGCGAGATTCCGGACACGGGGACGCCAGATTGGAAATTCATCTCTTTGCGAGCGCGTGTCGAACTGAGACTTTGTCGAGTGTTTGTTGTTGTTGTTGTTGTTAGCAAGGTAGCAACACAGAATATGCTGCTCACGAACAAAAGAAGTCCGCGCGAATTGTGCCGCCGCCGCCGCTGCCGCTGCTGTTGTTGGCAACCGTCGTGACACAAGCATCAATAGTTGCTCGCCGATTGCAACAAATCGCCACTCTTCTTGCTCATATTCAAACTTGGCCGTGGTGCATATTCCCTTCTTCGCCTTCACTGGCCCCCGCGTTGTCTTCCCCCCCACCCCCGACAATGCCGCCTAGCACTTTGGAGCGACGGCTCCTCGGTCAGCTACACCGGGCAGGCTGGTTGGCTCGGGCCGACTCGGGAAACAATGGGCTCGGCTTGTGCACGGCGGCGCCCCCCCGGTCCGCTGCCTTCGATGCTCGCCTTCAATTGGGAAGCTAATGTTGAGTCGTCCTCCTCTGGACAAACTAGTGCTGCTGCTCCCTCCTCCGCATGCTCAAACGTCAGCCATCACGTAATTGTACTTGGGATGGGGGAGGGTGTGATTGGATTCGGGTGGGTGGGAGTGAGGAGGAGGAGGAGGAGGAGGAGAAAGGGGGGGGGTGAAAGTCGCAACAACCATGATAACCTACCTGGCGGTTATGTAAGTGCAGATCTACTGCAAAATGATAATCCACATGCTGCAACAACGCGTTGCCTCATTATTTATTTATGTGTGTAGGTGCTCGACCTTCAATAAAATACATAAATGGCCAGCACAGTAAAGCAAACCCAACAATTTCATGTATTGTATAATTAGGATCTACACATTTCAAACAGAATTATACGCGATGGTTCGCTCCCAAAAAATATCCTGATCAATATTTCTTTTCCTGTGGTGACGGCGGTGAGCTAATAGGGAAGCCAAGGCAGCT